>NW_028255911.1:600000-815000 GCF_971803275.1 Cyanistes caeruleus | reverse complement strand
CCTTTGATCCTCCAGCAATTGCTTGGCTTTCCCAAGCCACGCCTGCTGCTCACTTGAAGCTTTTGAGGCCATGGCAGCGTGCTGGAAGAGAAGCACTTGTCTGGGGTAGAAGCTGGGCACATTGCTGACTCCCTCTGCTAGCATTCCAAGTCTCCCTGTGCCTTCTCCAGGTGCCCGGCGTGGTGAGGTACATCCACCAGTGGCTCATGGCCAATGAGGCTGCTGAGCACAGGATGGACTGGGCCCTGATGCAAGTGGCCGAGGCAGAGCCCGATGATGTGGCCATCACTCTCCTGCGGGTGGCCCCAACGTGTGACAGGTATGGGGCCCAGCTGCCCCGAGGCCTCAGGGCTCCCCAGCCCATCACCCTGTACAGCCCTGCCCAGGGCTGTGAGCAACACAGACTTCCAGGGCCCTCTGGCTGCTCCCTTTGCCAGCCCTGCTACAAAGTCAGCCCCCGAGCCCGCTGCCGTGCTGCCAGCCTGCCCCTCAGGGGCCTGTCCCCACAGGGCTGGGCTGCCTGGCTGCTGCTGCCGCTCAGGGGCAGTGGGCACAGGCAGAGCTGGCGGCCAGCTCAGCTCCCCGCTGCTGCCCAGCCCACGGTGCTGTGTCTGACCCCGCAGAGCTGCTATGGCCATGTGGACGACCATCTTGCTCTCGCCCTGGATTTCAGAGGAAGTGACACCGCTCCTCATCAATGTGGTGGGGAGCTGGCCGCAGAAAAACCTGGGCACCTCTGATGGGGACAAGACGGCTGTCTTTTCCCTGACTGTGAGTTTCTGGAGCTGGCCTTTGCTCACCGCAAGGCCGGCCGCCTCTCCAGCAGCTCTGTTGCCTCCTTCCCCCACTGCATCTCCCTGCTTCAGGCACTGGCCACAAACCTGGCCTAGGGGCAGCTTCAGGGCCACCAGGCCCGCTGCTCCCCCTGCGTCTGCCCCGGCCTCTCCCTGCCACGCTCAGGCCCTGCCACACGGACGCCCTGGCACTGAGCGCTGTCTCGGGCTGCTTTGTCCTCTACAGGCAACTCTGGTGATGTGGAAGATCCTCCAGGGGCCCTGTTGCCCACAGATCCTCACAGTCTATTTCCCCCGCCTCTTTGTGCATCTCCTCTTCCAAACATACTTCAGTACTTTGTATATGACAGAGGACGTCCATACCTTCTGGAAGGAATGCCAGGAGCAACACGGCCTCTCCACCAGCCCCAACAGGTGCTCCATGCCACTCCTCCTGTCCCTGCCACTTCCCCAGCCTCACAGCCAGCGCTCCCAGCGTCACCTGGGCTTTGCTGTGCACACAGGTTTGCAGTGCAGACCCTGAAGGCCCTGCTCTGCAGTCTCCACTTGGAGCATGTGGTGGTGGCAATGGAACGCAAGCGTGGCTGGGACACGCTGCTCTGTGCTGACACCCACCACTATGCCATGGGTCTGCTGGCCAGGTGAGCCCCCCTTCTCCCCACTGCCTCTGACATTTGTGCCCCCTGCCCGGGATGCCCCCCACAGTCCCCATGGCCATGGGCCTGAGGGCCTCGTCACCGAGGGATGGCCAAGGAGACTGCAAAAGGCTGTGAGAGGAGGGTGCCCAGGAGCAGCCACATCTCACGGGCCCAAATCCCGTCACAGAGTGCTGGGGCAATAGGACAACTGTGTCAGTCAGTCCTGGGAGAGGTTTTTCGCACCCTTGCTGAGACTCTTTCTGCCATTTTCTGCCTTCCAGGGTAATGCGCCGTGCATCCGCCCACTTGTGCAAAAGCATCTTAAGCTACCTGCTTGAGGTGCTCAGCAAACCGTTGCCACACTGGGATGTCTCTGCCATGGCATTCCTTGTGGAGGTGAGCCTGATGGCCAGCACTACCTCGCTCAGCTCCCTGCCAGCCCTGTCCCCTGGCATACCCACAGCTGCCTGGGACGGCACCCGCGCCCTGTGCTGCTGCCTGGGCCCAGCCCTGCGCACTTCCAGGCTCCTGCCGGCCGGCTCCCCTCTCACTGCCCTGTGCCTTTCAGCTCCTAGATTGCCTGGACTTGAGTGACTGTGGTGACAGCCTAATGGAGATCTTGTATAAGTACCTGTGGTACAACTCCACAGAGATGCATCACCAGGTGCTCAGGGCTCTCCTCCTGCTAAAGGACCATCCCTCCATGGTGAGAAGGGGGCAGCAGCTGAAGCCGTGTGGGCAGCATGAGGCTGGGCAATGCTGTCACTTGGCCTTGGCTGGCCTTTGCCTTGGGCGCTGAGGCAGCTCCTCGCAGCTCTCCTGCCTCCTGCTTCAGCAGCCCGAGTGCTTTGGGACAGCCCTTTGGCCTCTGGGCCCTGCGGCAGCTGCCCGGGCTTTCACACACTTGTGTTCTGCACAGGCCGAAAGAATTCAGAGCCTGACAGGAAGACTAGTGCACCTCCTGTGGGACTTGGACAGTGACGTGGCCAGGATGAGCATTGCTCTCCTGAGCTATATTTTCATAGATGAAGACACCCCAATATCCTGGCGCAGGGCCCTGCAGCTGGCTGAGCCGCTCCTGAAACTCCTGGACAATGTAAGGCTCTGTGCCCCAGCCACGGCCACTGCCTGCTGCCCGGACACTTTGTGCCCTGTGCATTTGCAGGCCTGCGCCAATGTGGGCCACAAGAAGCCAATGATGAGGTCATTTTTCCTTCCTTCCTTTCATACAGCCTGATAGCCAGGTGCAGCTGCTCTCCATGTATCTCCTTCGAAGAGTGATGTCTTCGGCAGAAGAAGAAGGAAGAAAGCCCCTGAAGGAACGAGTGTACCAGAGCCTGCACCCACTCTTTTTCCACTGCCAAGATGAGAATCGGCATGTGGCAGAGGTGAGGACTCCTGGGCTGCTGCTGCGCCTTGGCAGGGGGCTCAGCTGCCTCCTGCCCTGACGCAGGCTTGCAGGCTGCAGCCTCCTCCAGCCCTTGGCACTGGGACACTCCTGTGCCCTGCCTTGTGGGGCCATTTGCGGCTCTCTGCTGCTCCCCAGGCCTCTCGGACAACGCTCCTTCGCGCGGCTGGCTTTCTGAAGAGGCCAGACCTGGAAAAAGCTGTGAGGAAGGAGAAGCTGTGGAAGTTTGCCAGGCTCGTGGTAAGGACAGCCTGGAAGTGCCAGCCTCAGGCTAGAGAAGCCCCCTGGCCCCGGTGCTCAGTGTGTGGGGCTGGCAGCTGTGCCCGTGTCCCCTGCTGCAGCCGGGGGCCGCACGGCTTCTTCTCCAGCCCCTTGTGGCCCCGAGCCGGGTGCCGATGGAGCCCCGGCCCAGCGGGGCTGCGGGCCGGGCCGGCATCGCGGCTCCCCGGGCAGCAGCCGGCCCTCTGCCCCCTCCAGAGCCCGGCGCCAGCGGCTCTCAGGCTCTCAGGCTCTCAGCCTCAAAGCTGGCCGGGCACGGGAGGCCGGGGCTGGCCGCAGGCTGCAGCGCCCCGCCGAGGGACAGAGCCCGCGCCAACCCTTCCCTCCTGCCGCTCTCTCCAGCTGGCAGACCACAGGATCCCCTTGGCCCAGCACCTGCGCCGGGCCCTGCAGTACCTGCAGGACCCACAGGAGACCCTGCGAGCGGCGGCCATCAGGGTCATCGGTGAGTCCCGAGCCCGGGCTCCCTCCCCGCCCCGCCGCAGCTCGGCCCCAGCCCCGGCTGCTGCCCCGGCAGCGGCACCCGGGCCCGGCGCCCTGGAGCCCCGGCTGTCCTCGGGGCTGCTGCTGCCGGCCTCTGGCAGCCGTGCCCTTGGGCTGAGTCAGGATGCGGCAAGGGCCCGGGCTGAGCCCTGCCGGGGCAGGAGGCCGTGTGGCCACAGGGCTGGCAGCGCCGCTGGCAGGGAGCTGTGCTGCTGGGACCCTGACAGGCTCTGTGTTCTCAGGGATGGCCGGGGAGCAGCTGAGGGGGCAGCACGCAGAGCTCCAGGTGTTGTGCAGAGGTGAGCCAGGGCAGTGGGCTGACAGCGGTGGCTGTCGGGGGCAGCTGCAAGCCCTGGCCAGGCTGTGGAGGGCTCTGCTCCCTGTCCCCATGAGGGACGGCGTGGCAGAGCACAGTGAGATTTCAGGGCCACGTGGGGCATTTGTGGCCAGCAGCTTCGGGCTGATCCCCTTGGTCCCTGCTCCCTCCTGGCCAAGGCAAGAGCCGGCTGGCATGGCCCTGGCAGGGAGCTCTCGCTGGGCCCCCACAGCTCTGGGACCTGACCGTGGCTCTGTTCGTCTCTCTTGCAGCCCTCGAACGCCTGACGGAGGACAGAAGCGGTGCCGTGTCAGACCTGGCACTTGAAACGCTGTATGTCCTCCGGGCCATCCAGAGTGCCCGTTACTCCATTCTCCAGAGGATGGAAGACCAAATCCTCAGGGCATGGAGGACACGGCCTCGTCTGTCGGGCTTGGGCTGGCTGCGCTGCTGGAGATGTGCTCAGCGCTGATTTAGGATGTTCTGTTTGCTGGGGCCACCTGGGCAAGCCAGGATTTTTAATTTCATAAGAATTGTTTTCTTCTGTTTTTTTCTTTTTACTATGTAAATAATATAGGATATGTTAGGGCTGAGAGGCTCTATCTTCTGGGGCCCCATGGGCCATCTGTTAGTTTTTGTTTCATAGCGATTGTTCTTTTCTTCGTTTCGTTTCCATCTAGTATGTAAATAATATAGGATATGTTATAAACCACAAGAGTCCCAAGACCTTTCTTTTGCTGCCCAGGGTGTGCGGGGCATAGGGGAAGAGAGGGAAAAGGGTTCTTGTGTTCAGCAACCTGCCGGGGCATGCAGTGGTGCAGGGGAAATGGCCAGAAGCCCCTTGGCCTTTGGTGGTTGTGCTGAAGCCACAAGCCCTGTGGCAGGCAGGAAGCGCCATCTGTGTCCTGCTGCCCGTGTGTTGCTGCCGTGATGGCTGAGGAGCTGCTGGAGCTCCTGTGGGGCTGCGGCGCTGCTGCCGGGCCAGGCTGGGGGAGCCCCTGAGGGCACGGGGTGCTGGGAGGCCGTGAAGGGATGAGGGGCTGCGGAGGCCCAGACGGGACAAGGCAGTGGGAAGGCACGAGGGGGATGTGTGAGGGAGTGGGTGGCAGGAGGTTCCAAGGGGACAGAAGGCCCTGGAGGAGCCGGGGTGGTGGGAAGCCCTGAGGAATTGGGTGTCAGAGGCCATAAGCAGCCCCCGGGCAGCCGCCTGTTCCCTGACTGCACCGGCTGCTCCGGTGCTTCCCCAAAATATCCCCCAGGCCTGCAGCAGAAGGCCTTGAGGCTGGGACACCACCCCAGCGGGAGGGTGGGGACAGCCCGAGGTGCCCAGGCTGGGCTGGCTGGGGACATGGAGGGCAGGGGGTGCTGCCAGGCCACGGCCACTGGGTGCCTCCAGGAAGGGGCAGTGGGCAGAGGCAGGGCTGGCGGCCAGCCCGGGCCCTCGCGGCTGCCCAGGCCACGCTGCTGTGACCGAGGCCCCCCTGACACAGATCTCGGGGCCCACAGAGCTGCTGCCACCATGGGGAGGGTGGCGATGTCTCCTCCGGCAGGGCTGCCCAGTGGCTGCTGCCCAAGCGGCTCTGGAGCCCACAGAAACAGCAGCAGAGTGTGCCCAGGAACAGCAGCAGCCCCAACGTCGGCACCTGCTCACTGAGGCGTCCGCAGCAGCCGGGTGCCAAACAGGGGGAGGCTGTGGGCACAATTGCCTTTGCTTTGGCAAAAGGCTTCAGCAGAGTTGGCCACAATGGCTTTCTCTTCACTTGCAGCCTCACAGCAACGCTTACCAGCTTCAGCTGCAGCCTGTGCCCGTGACTGACTTGGATGGCCGTGCTTGAGGGCGAGCTCGCCTTCCACACTCAGGTGTCCCAAGGCAGCGGCATTGGCACCATCCTGAGTGAGAGAGAGAGAGAGAGAGAGAGTCTGATGGGGCAGGAGCCCTGTGCTGCAGCTGCCCTCCCTCTCTTCTGTCCAGGCACCTTAAAGACACATGAAACCAAATCCTGCACTTGCTTGGAAGCAAAGGAAGAAGCAGGATGCACTGAAAAAAAGCAGGGACTTACACGGCTCAGTTTTGCTCTCCACTTGGGCAATCCCAGAATCCCTGAGCACTTGGTGTTGCAAAGTATCATCAACATCATCCAGTCTCTAACCACCCTGCCATGGGCACAGGTGGTGTGCAGGCACAGGTGTCACTAGAATTGGGAGAACACTTTTCCATGTTGACCTTTTCCTCTCCTAGATTTCAAGCAGAGATGAAAAAATCATCTGGTGAATGACAGGTGAATAGTGTAGCTCACAGAACTAGGAGTAGGAGTCTCCAGTGGCCCATGGTGTGTCCATTCAACCATTGTTAGATTGTCCAGTTGGAGCTCAGCGCGGTGCAGCCCGGGCACAGGCACCAGGCTGGTCCATTTCAGCATCCCAAAGTCTTGGTGGCTCCCTGTGCACCCACTGTCTCCCGAATCCATTCTTGAACTCCCAGTTACTGCTGTGCAGGACATGAGAACACAGGAACAGCTTGTTTGGCTCATTCTTGCCTTTGCTGCTCCTGCCTTATGGATGCTAAATCTGAGCCACAGTGCCTGTACAAATTACAGGCCTCCTGGCTCCTCGGGCTGCCTGAGAAAATAGCCTGGGAAAAATATGAGAAGGAATTAAAACAATTCTCAGAGATACTAAACAGCCTTGCAGGTGTTGTTTTGCAACCTGCTGTTTCTCCTTGCAAGAGAGAGTCAAGGGGGGCAGAGTGCCCCTGACCAATGATAGTGACGTAGTACTTTGTTAACCAATAAGAGTTTCCTTTCTGTACTTTTCCACGTATATGTCTAGAGACAGAGCTGAAGCAATAAACTGGGAATTCTCCTGTCGTGTCTCCCTTGAGAGTCCATGGTCCTTCCTTAAAGCCGTTCCCAATCGGAGCGACATGCCTAAAGGAATCATCAGGACTATATGCTGATGGAATGGGATCGCCAAACAGCAGGGACTTTGTCTGTAGAGTCTAAAACTAAAACCTTGTCTGACTGTTCAGACACTCTAAAATCAAGGGTGACAATGACAATATGGAAGAATCCTAGAAATCTTGACTTGTGATTTTTCTAGTCAAGGATTTTAATACTAATGTGGAACCTAAAAAAATATTCAAACTTGTTTTCATTGGCAACCCCTTTGAAATGGCATCAGCAGACCTCCAGGGGACAGGGTATGACAGTGGGGACAGTACTTGGCAGCTCATGGCTTCAGATGTGGGAGGCAGATATTTTGCCTGGGTACACATTGAAGTTCAAGTTTTCCCAGGGTTTGGATTGACTGGTCATTGCAGGTAACTTTAATCAATGCAAAAGGATGTAAAAGCACAATTTCTGGAGAATGTGCACTAGGGAGGAAATAGGGAGAAAACCTTGAACACAGCCAGCAGGCTCTGGAAAAATCTAAAAAATTAAAACTAAAAATAGATGTAGCTCTGTGACTGTCCAGGCAGGACTATTTGTGTCTGGAGGTGATTGTAAAACATTTTAAAATCTTAGGAAATTCGGGAACTCAGGAAGAAAGTTAGGCTTGCTAAAGATTATGTGAAACCGTACCTGTGTAATCAAAATATGATAAATGATAGAATTGTTAGGTGTGATTAGATATAATTATTGTTTAAAGAACATGAGGAACAATGTTAGGGGGCTGGGGTGGGATAACGAGAAATCCATGCTTGGGTAAAAACAATGCATACAATAGAACAATGTAAGTTTAATAATTAATATCTAAGTTGTATAACGATAGAGTATAAAATATGTTCAGCTCAAAAGCAAGATGGGTCAGATTTGGGTCTGTGTACCCCTGACACCCAGAGTTCTTCAATAAAGCACCTGCATAGAATCATTCTGTGATGATGTGTGTTCCAGATCTCTAACAATTTCATCAGATTTTACTGGAATTGTGTGGGACATTTCTGGAATTTTGTGGATTTTTTTTGTAGAATTTTGTGGGATATTGATGAGATTCAGGGAAATCTGGGATTTTTCTTGAACGTTGTGGACATTTGTAGACATTTTGTGAGATGTCGCTGGAATTTTGTAATGTTTTGAGAAGATTTAAGGAATTTTGTGTCATTTTTCTGGAATTTTGTGGAATTTCTCTAGAATTTTATGGGGTATTGAGGAGATTTTGTGAGATGGTTCTGGAATTTTGTGGGATATTGAGTTGATTTAGGGAAATTTGTGGGACTTTTCGTGAATTTTGTGGACATTTGAGGAGATTTTGAGGGATGTTGCTGTAATTGTGTAGGTTTTGAGAAAATTTAGGGAATTTTGCGAGGTATTTTCTGGAATTTTGAAGATTTCTCTGGAATTTTGTGAGATTTGGAGGAGGCCTGAGGAATTTTGAGGAGTTTTTCTTAGATTTTGTGGAAATGGATCGAGTTTTTTTGAGATGTTGCAGGAATTTAGATGAGTTTTGAGAAGATTTAGGGAATTTTGTGATATTTTTCTCGAATTTCAATGGGCTTTCAAGAATTTTGTGGGATTTTTCTTGAATTTTGTGGAAATCTGTGGAGATTTTCTGAGATACTGCAGAAATTTGGTTCGGTCTTGGAAAGTTTAAGGAATTTTGTGGGTTGTTTCTGCAATTATATGGAATATTGTAAAGATTTAGGGGAATCTGTGGGATTTGTCTTGAATTTTGTGGACGCTTGTGGACATTTTGTGGGATGTTGCAGGAATTTGGTTGGGTTTTGAGAAGATTTAAGGAATTTTATGGAATTTCCTGGAATTTTGAGGATTTCTCTAGAATTTTGTGGGATTTGGAGGAGATTTGAAGAATTCTGAGGGATTTTTCTAAGATTTTGTGGGAATCTGTGAAGATTTTGTGAGACATTGAAGGAATCTGGTTGGGTTTAGAGAAGTTTTTAGGAATTCTGTGGTATTTTTCGGTAATTCTGAAGGGCTTTTCCAGAATTTTGTGAGGGTTTTCTGGAGTTTTGTGGAAAATTGTGAAGATTTTGCGGGATGTTTCAGGAATTTTGTGGGAATGTGTGGGATTTGGAGACTTGAAGAGTTTTGAGGAATTTTTCTTAGATTTTGTGGAAATTAGTGGAGATTTTGTGAGAAGTTTCAGGAATTTGGTTGGATTTTGAGAAGATTTAGGGAATTTTGTGGGATTTTTCTTGAATTTGCTGGACATTTGTGGCAATTTTGTGAGATATTTCTTGAATTTGGTAAGGTTTTGAGAAGATTAAGGGAATTTTGTGGAATTTTTCTGGAATTTTGTGGAGCTTTTCCAGAATTTTGTGGGACTTGTAGGAGACCTGAAGTATTTTGAGGGACTTTTCTTAGATTTTCTGGAAATTTGTGGAGATTTTGTGGGATGTTTCAGGTATTTGGTTGGGTTTTGGGATGATTTAGGGAATTTTGTGTGGTTTTTCCTGTATTTTGTGAACATTTTCTGGGATTTTTCTGGAATATGGTAGAATTTCTCTAAAATTTAGTGAAAATTTGTGGAAATTTTGAGGAATTTTGCTTAGATTTTGGGGAAATCAGTGGAGATTTTTTGAGATGTTTCTGGAATTTGGTAGGGTTTTGAGAAGATTTAAGGAATTTTGTGGTGCTTTTCAAGAATTTTGTGGGATTTTTCTTGAATTTTGTGGATATTTGTGGTCATTTTGTGAGATGTCTCTGGAATTTGGTAATGTTTTGAGAAGATTTAAGGAATTTTTTGGCATTTTCCTGGAATTTTGAGGAGTTTCTTTTGTATTGGTTTAGATTTGCTAATTTCATTTTTCCGGCTAATGCACCCAATAAATGTCGTGGTTTTGAGGCAGTAACTAAAAAATTACTAGAAAACTCACTTATTTTTTGCTGTGAGATATGGATTAGAGCAGGAGAAAAACAGGCTTAAAACTTAAAAGGAATAAAGAAATTTTATTAACAAACTACAAGAACACCAGAATAAACCTCCAGAAAACCTCTTTCTCCCCCACTACCGAACCATTCCCTTGTTCACATGGCAACATAGAGACAAAAAACCTTGGAACTTTGGTGTTTAAAATGTCCTAATTCCTGCTAGACTCTTTTCATCAGTCTTTGTAGAGGAACAGAAGTCTTCTTCTGCTAATTTGTGGAGTTTTTCACAAGAAAACCATTTCTGTTACAGTTTTCTATTTTCCTGATGCCAGCTGCCCAGAAATCCTGTCAGCAGTTCACTCCTCCCATTTCACATCACTCTGAGGTGTGTATGGGTCAATGAGTCTAGGGGTGTCATTTTTAAGGATGAGTTATTCAAAGGCAAAAATTCTCTTCATCTGTCTCTGTGAGCTTCCCTGGAAACAGAAGTTTTCTCTTTGCCTCTCAAGGCTGCAAATCTTCAAGTATTACTTCTCCCTGCTCTGTTCCAGCACCTCACTGTATCACAATTACTCCACCTCTTGCTGAAAATCCACACTTTGAACACTCCATTCCTCCCAATATACTCTGTCATGAATTAAAGGAGTTTTTTCAGAACACTATTGTCCATCTCCATAGCTTTAACAGAAAAATATTTCAGCTTAATTAAAGCATCTCCTTATTCTCCACCTCTTCTGAAGCTTAATTCTTTCCTTTACCGTCTCTGATAGTTTATAAAGTCTCTTTACATGTTGATTCCTCTCTTTTTCTCTCTCTGGGTAAAAGGATTAATCTGCAAGTCTCATCTGGGTAATGAAAAGGTTAAAATCTTGCCCAGGCTTTGTAGATGGTTCTGTGATCTCTGCCGGAGCAGCGGCTGGAGCTGTGTGCGCTGGAAGATTCTTCATGGCTGCTCTGGAGAGTGTGGTCACTGTCTCAGCCCGCCGCAGCTCAAGAGCTTTTTCTTTCTTTCCTGGGCAGTCTGTGGTGAATTCAGTCGCAGCAAAAAGTGCAGCCGAGCCAGGGAGCGGCCTGGCCCGGCCAGAGCCCGGGGCAAGCCCCGCAGGCCCCATCTCCCGGCCGGGAGCCGCGGCAGGCCCAGCCCAGCCCCTGCCCGGGCCGCATGGGCTGGGCCGGGGACGGGAAGCCAGCTGGAGCTCAGTTACCTTTCACAGCCAGCAAACCAAGAGACAAAGAAATTCCCAGCCTTAGGGCTTAAGCTGCTGTTCACAGCTTGATCTCACTTTGCAGTGCTTAAAACTGCTGTCAATTCTTAGAAATGGCCAGCTGTTGGCGAGGAGACAAACTCCCATCAGCCGCCAGCAGTTTGAACTTCCTTAGGTGTTTCTCTTTGTTTTCTTCAATGCCAATCTATCACAAAACCCTACCAAATTCCAGAAACGTCCCACAAAATCTCCACAAATGCCACAAAATGCCAGAAAAATCCCTCAAAATCCCACAAAATCCCACAAATATCCCACAAAATTCCCTAAATCTTCTCAAAAGTCTACCAAATTCCAGCAACATCCACCAAAATGTCCTCAAATGTAAAAAAAAATCAAGAAAAATGCCGTAAAATTCCCTAAATATTTTCTTTATCCCACAAAATTCATGAAACATCTCACAAAATCTCCACAATTTTCCACAAAATTCCAGAAAAATCCCACAAAATTCTTGAAACATCCCACAAAATTCCCGAAGAATCCCAAAAAATTACCTAAATCTTTTCCAAACCCTTCCAAATTCCAGAGACATTCCACAAAACCTACACAAAAATCCACAAAATTTCAGAAAAATCCTACAAAATTCCCTAAATTTTCCCAATAGCCTAACAAATTCCAAAAACATCCCACAAAATCTACAGAAATGCCAATATTTTTGAAAAATCCTACAAAATTCCCACAGCTGCTCAAAATACCAAGAAATTCTTGAAAAGCTTTAGAATATTCCAGAAAAAATCCTACAAAATTCTCTAAAGCATCTCATTATCCAAAAAATTTCCAGAAACAACCCAGAAAATCTCCACAAATGTCAAAAAAATTCAAGAAAAATCCTACAAAATTCCCTAAATCTTCCCAGAACCATACCAAACTCCAGAAACATTCCACAAAATCTAAACCAACTCCCACCAAATCTAAGAAAAATGCCTCAAAATTCTTCAAGTCTCCTCAAAATCTCACAAAATTCTTGAAAAGCCCCACAAAATTCCAGGAAAATCTCACAGAATTCCCTACATTTTCCCAAACCCCTACCAAATTCCAGCAACATCCCATAAAATCTCCACAGATGCCCATAAAATTGAAGAACAATCACACAAAATTCCCACAGCTCTTCAAAATCACACAAAATTCTTGAAAATCCTTAGAATATTCCAGAAAAAATTCACAAAATCCTCTCAATTTTCTCAAAACCCTACAAAAATCCGGAAACATCCCACCAAATCTCCACAACTGTCCACAAAATCTAAGAAAAATCCCTCAAAATTCTTCATCTCTTTTCAAAATCCCTCAAAATCTGTTAAAGATCCCAAATAAATTCCAGAAACATCCCACAAAATACACTAAATCTTCTCAAAATTCTACCAAATTCCAGCAACATCCACAAAATGTCCTCAAAAGTCCACAAAATTCAAGAAAAATCCCACAAACTTCCATAAATCTCCTCAATATGCCAAAAATTCTTGAAACATCCCACAAAATCTCCACAAATGCCCACAAAATCCAAGAAAAATCCCTCAAAATTCTTCAAGTCTCCTCAAAATCCCACAAAATTTTGGAAAAGTCCCACAGAATTCTAGAAACATCCCTCAAAACTACCTAAATCATCGCAAAACCCAATCAAATTCCAGAAACATCCCACCCAATCTCCACAAATTTCCACAAAATCTAAGAAAATACCTCAAAATTCTTCATGTCTCCTCAAAATCCCTCAAGATTCCAGAAAAAGTCCCACAAAATTCCCTAAATCTTCTCAAAACCCTACCAAATTCCAGAAACATCCCACAAAATCCCCACAAATTTCCACAAAATCGGAGAAAAATCCCTCAAATTTTTTCAAGTCTCCTCAAAATCCCACAAAATAGCAGAAAATTCCACAACATTACAAAAAAAATCCCACAAAATTCCTGCAACATCTCACAAAATCTCCACCAATTTCCACAAAATTCAAGAAAAATCCCTCAAATTCTTCAAGTCTCCTCAAAATCCTACAAAATTTTGGAAAAGCCCCACAGAATTCCAGAAACATCCCACAAAACTCTCGAAATCTTCTCAAAACCCAACCAAATTCCAGAACCATCCCACCCAATCTCCACAAATTTCCACAAAATCTAAGAAAATACCTCAAAATTCTTCATGTCTCTCCAAAATCCCTGAAAATTGCAGAAACTTTCCACAAAATCTCCTCCAATTTCCAAAAAATCTAAGAAAATCCTACAAAATTGAAGAAAAATCCCACACTATTCTCTAGATGTTCTGAAGTCCCTACCAAATTCCAGAAACATCCCACAAAATCCCCACAAATTTCCACCAAATCTAAGAAAAATCCCACAAAATGCTTCAAGTCTCCTCAAAATGCCTCAAGATTCCAGAAAAAGTCCCACAAAATTCCCTAAATCTTCTCAAAACCCTACCAAATTGCAGAAACATCCCACAAAATCTCCACAAATCTCCAGAAAATTCAAGGTAATCCATCAAAAATCTTCACGTCTCCTCAAAATCCCACAAACATCCCACCAAAATCCCACAAAATCTCCTCAGTATCCCACAAAATTCCAGAAAAATTCCACAAAATTCCAGAAAAATTCCACAAAATTCCCTCAATCTTCTCAAAACCCAACCAAATTCCTGCAACATCTCACAAAATCTCCACCAGTTTCCACAAAATTCAAGAAAAATCAATCAAAATTCTTCCCGTCTCCTCCAAATTCCACAAAATTAAAAAGAAATTCCGCAAAATCTAAGAAAAATCCCACAGAATTCTTCAAGTCTCCTTAAAATCTCACAAAATAGCAGAAAATTCCACAACATTAGAATAAAATATCCCACAAAATTCGAGAAACATCCCACCAGCACTCCACAAAATTCCACAAAATCTAAGAAAAAATCCCACAAAATTCTTTGTCTCCACAAAATCCCTCAAGATTCCAGAAAATTCACACAAAATTTTCTAAATCTTTCAAAACCCTACCAAATTTTAGAAACATCCCACAAAATCCCCACAAATCTCCACAATATTCAAGGAAAGTTCATCAAAACTCTTAAAGTCTCCTCAAAATCCCACTAACATCCCAAAAACATCCCACCAAAATCCCACAAAATATATCCAATAACCCACAAAATTTTATAAAAATTCCACAAAATTACAGAAAAACCCCACACTATTCCCTAAATGTTCTGAAGTCCCACAAAATTCCAGAAACATCCCACAAAATTTCCTCCAATTTCCAAAAAATCTAAGAAAATTCCAGAAAATTAAAGAAAAACCCCACACTATTCCCTAAATGTTCTGAAGTCCCACAAAATTCCAGAAACATCCCACAAAATCTCCACAAATCTCCACAAAATTCAAGGAAAATCCATCAAAATTCTTCACGTCACCTCAAAATCCCACAAGCATCCCACCAAAATCCCACAAAATCTCTTCAATATCCCACAAAATTCCAGAAAAATTCCACAAAATTCTCTAAATCTTCTCAAAACCCTAGCAAATTCCAGAAACATTCTACAAAATCCCCACAAATTTCCACAAACTCTAACAAAAATCCCTCAAAATTCTTCAAATCTCCTCAAAATCCCTCAAGATTTCAGAAATAGTCCCACAAAATTCCCTAAATCTTCTCAAAACCCTACCAAATTCCAGAAACATCCCACAAAATCCCCACAAATCTCCACAAAATTCACGGAAAATCCATCAAAATTCTTCACGTCTCCTCCAAATCGCACAAAATAGCAGAAAATTGCACAGCATTACAAAAAAAATCCCACAAAATTCCAGAAACATCCCACAAAATCTCCTCCAATTTCCAAAAAATCTAAGAAAATTCCAGAAAATTGAAGAAAAATCCCACACTATTCCCTAAATGTTCTGAAGTCCCTACCAAATTTCAGACATTCCACCAAATCTCTACCAATTCCTACAAAATTCCAGAAAAATCCCACAAAATTCACTAATTCTTCTCAAAATTCCTCAAAATGTCCACAAATTTCCACAAAATCTAAGAAAAATCCCCCAAAACTTTTCAAGTCTCCTCCAAATCCCACAAAATTCCAGAAAATCCCACAGAATTTCAGAAAATCCCACAAAATTCCAGTAAAATCTGCTGAAATTGTTGGCATTCAGGAACACAGATGATTTTTCCCCATGGCTGCTGTGGGGAGTGTGGCCATTATCTGAGCACAAAGCTGCAAGCTGCTATCTTTCCCTGCCTTTAGTGGCAGCCTGTGGTGAAACTGAGCAGCGGCACAAAGTGCAGGCCAGGCAGGGAGCGGCCTGGCCCGGCAGCCCCGCTGTGCAAGGCCCAGCCAAGCCTCTGAGAAGGGGCTCCTGGCACTTGCCAGTCTCCATCCTCCCCGGGAAGCGCAGAGCTGCGGCCAGCCCCGCTCCCCTCCCGTGGCCTTGGCTGGCCTGGGGGGAAGGAGGCTGAAGCCGAGCCCTGCTACCTCTTCAAAAGGCGCAAAGCAAAGAGAGCCAAGAGAAATTGCCGGCCTTAGGGCTTCAAGTGCTGTTCCCAGCTTGATGGCACTTTGCAATGGGCAAAACTGCTGGCACTTCTCAGCAATGGCCTCTTATGGGCCAGGAGAAAAACTCCTCTCAGCCTCCAGCAGCTTCAACTTCCTTAGGTGTTTGTTTTTTGAAATGTCAGTCCATTAGACGTGGGATTTTGAGAAAATGTAGGAAATTTTGTGGGATTTTTGGGGAATTTTGTGAATTTTTTCTGGAATTTTGTGGGATTTTGATGAGATTTAGGTAATTTTGTAGAATTTTTCTGGAATTCTAGAGGATTTTGAGGAGATTTAAATAATTTTGTGGGATTATTCGGGAATTTTCTGGAATTTTTAGGAGATGTATGGAATTTTGTAGAAGTTTTGTGGAATTTCGTGGGATCCATCTGGAATTTTGCAGGATTTTGGGGAGATTTAAATAATTTTGTGTGATTTTGAAGAGGTTTAGAGAATTTTGTAAGATTTTTGTGAAATCCTATGGGATATTGAGGAAATGTATGGAATTCTGGGAATTTTTCTAGATTTTTGTGGAAATTTTCTAGATTTTTGTGGAAATTTTGAGGATATTTAAATGATTTTGTGGGATTTTTGTGGAATTTTGTGGAATTTTGTAGAGATTTTTGACAGAGTCAAGACTGCTGGCACTTCTCAGCAATGGCCTCTTATGGGCCAGGAGAAAAACTCCTCTCAGCCTCCAGCAGCTTCAACTTCCTTAGGTGCTTCTCTTGGTTTTCTGAAACGTCAACCCATCAGACGTGGGATTTTGGGAAAATGTAGGAAATTTTGTGGGATTTTGGTGGAATTTTGTGGATTTTTTCTGGAATTTGGTGGGATTTTGATGAGATTTAGGTAATTTTGTAGAATTTTTCTGGAATTCTAGAGGATTTTGAGGAGATTTAAATAATTTTGTGGGATTATTCTGGAATTTTCTGGAATTTTGAGGAGATGTATGGAATTTTGTAGAAGTTTTGTGGAATTTTGTGGGATCCATCGGGAATTTTGCAGGATTTTGGGGTGATTTAAATAATTTTGTGTGATTTTGAAAAGGTTTAGGGAATTTTGTAAGATTTTTGTGGAATCTTATGGGATTTTGAGGAAATGTATGGAATTTTTGGAATTTTTCTAGAATTTTGTGGAAATTTTCTAGATTTTTTGTAAAATTTTGTGGAGATTTAAATGATTTTGTGGGATTTTTGTGGAATTTTGTGTGATTTTGTGGAGATTTTTGACAGAGTCAAAACTGCTGGCACTTCTCAGCAATGGCCTCTTATGGGCCAGGAGAAAAACTCCTCTCAGCCTCCAGCAGCTTCAACTTCCTTAGGTGCTTTTCTTCGTTTTCTTAAATTCCAATCCACCACACGTAGGATTTTCAGAAAATGTAGGAAATTTTGTGGGATTTTTGTGGAAGTTTCTGGAATTTCTCTGGATTTTTTGGGGATTTTTGTGGAATTTTGTGGATTTTTTCTGGAATTCAGTGGGATTTTGAGAAAATTTAAAGTATTTCGTGGGATTTTTTATGGATTTTTATAGATTTTATGAAAATTTTGAAGAATTCTGTGAGATTTTTGTAAAATTACGCGGGACTTTTGTGGAATTCTTGGGATTTTTGTGTCATTTTATCAGAGTTTACTGCAATTTTGTGGAATTTTTCTTGAATTCTGTGAGATCTTTGTAGAATTTTATCAGATTTTACTGGAGTTTTGTGAATTTTTGGTGGAATTTGGAACATTTTTTGTGGAATTTTGCGGGACTTTGAAGAGACTTAAGGAATTCTGTGAGATTTTCCTGGATTTTTGTGGACTTTTGTGGGATTTTTGCGGAATTTTTCTGGAATTTTGTGGAATTTTGAGAAAATTTAAATATTTTTGAGGAGTTCTTGTAGAATTTTGTAGGATTTTTTTTTAAATTTTAAGCAATTTTGAGAAAATTTAGGGAATTTTGAGGAATTTTGAAGTGATTTGGGAAACCGTGGGATTTTTCTGAAATTTTGTGGATTTTTTCTGGAATTTTGAGGGTTATTTCTGGCTGCCTTTGAAAACTGGAGGAGATTTTGTGGTATAGTTCTGGAATTTGGTAAGATTTTGAGTAGATTTAGGGAATTTTGTGGAGCTTTTCTGCAATTTTGTGGGAATTTGAGGTAATTTAGAGAATTTAGTTACTTTTTGTAGAATTTTGTGGATTATTTGTGGAATTTTTTGAAAGTTTTCAGAAAATTTGTGGAATTTTCTGAAATTTTGTGGGATTTTCAGGAGATTTCAAGAATTTTGAGGGATTTTTGTTGGATGGAGTTTGGAGTTTAGTTGTGGGAATTTGAGGAGATTCAGGGAATTTTGTTGGGGTTTTTTGCTGAATTTTGTCCATTTTTTCTAGAATGTTGTGGGATTTAAAGAAAAATTAAAGAATTATGAGATTTTTCAATAATTTTTGTGGAATTCTTCTGGAATTTTGTGGATTTTTTCTGCAATTTCGTGGATTTTTTTCTGCAATTTGTGGGATTTAAACAAAATTTAGGGAATTTCGTGGGATTTTTCTGCCATTTTGCGGGATTTTTGCCAGATTTTACTGGAATTCTGTGGTATTTTTTTATTAATGGAGAAGACAATGGATATTTTGCCAAACCTCCTTTCAAACAACAAAACTTGGGGCAGCATGACAGAAAAGAAGAGAAGAAAATCTTCCCCAGTTAGAACAGAGCCAGAGTCCCACCATTTTCCCCTCCACTTTCATTTCTTTTCTCCATTTAGAGGCAAACCTTCCATCTCCAAGAGCTTCCATCTCTCACTTCCTGATGCCGTTTGCCACCCTTTAGCCTCGACCCCCACGGATCTGAGTGCTGTCCATGTGGGGCTGGGGATGCTCAGCCTGGAAAGAGAAGGGGCTGGGGAGGCCTCCCTGCAGCTCTAGGAAAGATGGGCACAGAGAGGAGAAGGCTTTCAACTGCAGGAGTGAGATTGAAGTTGGATCTAATGCAGCTGCTCTTTTCCACTCAGGCTGCTGGGCCACTGGCCCAGGCTGGGCACAGAGGCTGGGGATGCTCCATCCTTGGCAACATCCAAGGCCAGCTGGGAGCAGGGCTCTGAGCAACCTGTTCTGGGGGAAGATTGCTCAGCTTGGAACAAGATGGTCTTTAGGGTCCCTTCCAAGCCCAAGCACCCAGGGATTCCATCATTCTAGCATCTCCCTTGTCCACTTCAGCCTGGGCCTGGGCTCCTGGCACTGATGTCACAGTGCACGCTCCAGCTAGAACTTCCAGCATCCAGCAACGGCCACAACACAACCCTTGGCTCCTTGTGTCAGCACGCTCTTCACCCTGCTCCAGGCCTACCCCTGTCACCTTGCTGTCACCTGCTCCCTCATACCCCCAGCAGTCCCAAAAGCTCCCCGTTGAGTGCATTTTGCTCTCCATCCCTGCAGGATGTCTGCATTTGCTCCAAAGAAGGTATGGTACTATTCCACGGAGGTGGACACCCCGCAGCTGCCTGGCTGGGCTGGAGCTCTGTGGGATAGTGTGGGAAAGGGACCCCACTGGGAGATTTTGCTACCTCTGCAGGCTGGCACAGACACAGAGGAGGAGATGGAGGTGGATACACAGATGGATACGGACAAGAAAATGGAAGTGGATGGAGAGAACACCAGAGAGGAAGAGATGGATGTGGATGTGGATCAGACGGAAGTAGAAATGGAGGTGGACATGGAAGACAATTTTGAGGAGATGGATATTGATGTAAAAGATGAGGAGGAGGACATGGTGTTGGGATGAAGACCGATGCCAGCAGCAGAACAGGCAGGTGCTCCCCACAGGCAGAGTGGGTCCCCTGCTGCCAGCCTGGGGCTGGGCAGGGCACTCCCTGCTCAGGGACACGCTAGCCCATGCACTGGATTCTGCTGGCCATCCCTGGCCTGGCCTGGGCTTGCTTTGGGCCACACAAGCCCTGTTCCAGTGCCTGGGCCACAGCCCCCAGCCCCAGCCAGCCTCACTTCTGGCAGCAGAGTCCCACTGTGCCAGTGTCCCAGCCTGGCAGCACATGGAACACCCCTCCATGCCTGACTGCACTGACCGTGCTACTTGTTTTTCTTCTGAGGCACATCCCGGACACAGATGCCACCCTGCTGTATATACGTTTTACAGCTGTTGTGTTCTGATAGATGTTTTACAGTTTGCTGTAGTGTTCTGTAAATACGTTTCATGTAGTTTTGTTAGATATGTTCTTAGGTAAATAGGTTCTATAGTTTGTTGTTGTTGTTACCAATATTCTTACAATGTAAATATGTTGTGTAGTTCATTCTTGTTCCTTTTCTTCTACAAATAAACATTCTTTGTTTTTCACACCCCAGTTTCTCTTTGCATTTGCCTCGGGCACATTTGCAAAGTTGTGCTTTCCACTCGCTCCAGGTTCCCAGGGCTGGATGTCCCTGCGGGAGCTGGCACAGCCACCCCAGGAGTGGGCTCCCTGTGCACAGGGGGTCCCACTGTCAGAGCTCACCCTCTCCTTGCAGTTTCTCTGCACACACTTGGTAGCTGGAGGGGCAAATCCCAGTGGGCCCTGTCCCATGGCATCCCACATGGGAGCAGGGCTCAGCCTCATCCATGGCTCTTCCCTGGCTCGCCCCAGGGCTAAGGAGGCTGCACTGGGCTGCGGGCAGCCTGCTTCCTGGGCACCCTGAGGGGCTGGAGCCAGCCTGGAGGGAGCCTCAGCACAGGGGCCTCTGGCCCACATGCACCAAGATTTCCTTTGGAAACCCCCTCTCTCACCACACTCTGCTACAAGCAAAACATCAATCGTTCCTCCTAGTTAAAGGGGAGACCTTAATCGGCACAAATTTGTCCCTTGGACTTTCTAGCCCAGCAAATGTCAGCACTTGTAATCCCTGTTCTGCACTCCCTGCTCGGGCACCAAAACATTGGAACCTGCCAGAACATCTTGAATTAGCACCAACCTGCAGAGAGCTACAGGGGAAGAACAACCCCCAACCACACAGGGACATTGATGGGCTGGGGCAGAGCTGAAACTAAAGTATTTTAATGCCAAGAGACAGGATTTTTTATTGCTGAATTCATTCTCCCAGGACAAGAATGAAAGCTTTCAGTCTCCTCACCTGCCACACGTCTATTGCCAAGGTTTGCTTCTGGGTTATGACTGATTTTTATTCATCTCTTCAGAACTCTGATGCTCTTCCTGCCTAAGGTGCAGAGATGATATTTCAGATATTTCAGAGCCAGGTGAGCTCAGCACAGCTTGTGCAACACGCAGAATTTCCAGACCCACAGATTCAGGCCATGCAAACTGATACTTTTTCATCGCTGTGCAAAGATCACTGCAAGGATGTCAGTGATGCACCACACACTGCTCAGAGCTGTCCCTTCTATCCAGCTCTCCCCAGTCACTTCACACACTTCACTCCAAGCACTTTCTGATAGAGTTCAGTAGCAGATGGGATTTCATCCTGGCCTTTCTTCATTTTCTCCTGAGCTGTCTCCAGACACAGTGTGTGGGCACTGCAGCATCATGAACGTGGCACCTCCCTGACACTGAGATTCATGTCACAACTTTTCATCCAAAGCAGCAAAGAAACGATTCCCACTGGCTCCCACACGGCTCCCTGGCGACTTTGTGCTGCTGCAGCTCCAGCACCAGCCCTGGTGCACAGCAATTTCAGGAGGAGACACACCAAAGGAATCAGCCATTCCCAGAGAAGAAACATCTGTTTGCATGGCCCAAATCCCCACAACACTGCAGACTGTGCTGACCCTGCACACTCTGCATTTGCACTTCAGCCTCTGTGCCTCACTTTTCCTCTCACTAAAGTCCCCCCAGTTTCCCTCATGCTCACATTCCCAAGAGAATTCAAAGCAGCATTAGGAGCAGGGATAGATGATGGGAGCTGTCCCAAGGCTCAACAAAATTTCTCAGGCCTGACAATTCTAGCCAAGGACAGAGGAAAAACCTGCATGGAAGAGGTGTGAAATCAAAGCAGTCATCAAATTTAGGTAGAATGAGAGAAGCTAAAGAGGTTTTCAATATTTGCAACAAGATTAGCAGCTCCAGGCACAGGAGGGATGTGACATTTTCCCCACTGTAACAACTCTGGGATGCAAATTGCATCTCAAATCCTTCTCCCCAGCTCTGGGACTTGTTCAGCCACCCACATGGTGCTGAATTTTTCAAGCAAAGTGGAAGCTGGTCAGAGAGGTGGCTTGCAAATCCAAATCACAGAGGACAGCTTGGAAGCAGCAGCCAGAGCCAAGAGAGGCAGAGCCTGGCCCTGGGGTGCAGCACAATGTTGTGGTTTAGATTTGCTAATTTCGTTTCCCAGCCAACGCACCAAATAAATGTCATGGTTTTAAAGCAGTAGCTAAAAAATTACAAGAAAACTTACTTATTTCTTGCTGTGAGATATACATTAGAACAAGAGCAAAAGAGACTTAAAAGGAATAAAGAAAGTTTTTTAACAGAACTACAAGAATAAGAAAACCAGAATAACTTCCAGAAAACCTCTTTCTCCCCCACTACCCAACCATTCCTTTGTTCACATGAAAACATAGAGACAAAAAACTTGGAACTTTGGTGTTTAAAACACTCCCAATTACTGCTAGAGTCTTTTCATCAGCTTTGTAGAGAAACAGAAGTCTTCTGCTAATCTATGGAGTTTTCGCAAGAAAACCATTTCTGTTATGGTTTTCTATTTCTCTGATGCCAGCTGCCTGGAAAAAATCTGTCAGCAGTTCACTCCTCCCATTTCACATCACTCTGAGGTGTGTTATGGGTCAAATGAGTCTTGGGATGTCATTTTTAAGGATGAGTTATTCAAAGGAAAAAGTTCTCTTCATCTGTCTCTGTGAGCCTCCCTGGAAAGAGAAGTTTTCTCTTTGCCTCTCAAAAGGCCACAAATCTTCAACTATTACTTCTCCCTCTGTTTCAGTATCTCACAGCATCACAATCGCTTCACTATTTGCTCAAATTCCACACTTTGAACACTCCATTCCTCCCAATATACTCTGTCATGAATTAAAGGAGCTCTTTTTCAGAACACTATTGTCCATCTCCATAGCTTTAACAGAAAAATATTTCAGTTTAATTAAAGCATCTCCTTATTCTCTCTTCCCCATCTAAAACTTAACTCCTTTCATCACTGTTTTTGATGGTTTTATGATGTCGTCTTTATGTTTATTGTCTGTCTCTGTCTCTCTGGGAAAAAGGAGTAATCTGTATGTTTTATCCAGGTAGTAAAAGAGTTAAAGTCTTGGAAAGCTGCAGATGTTGATGGTGTCAGGTTTCAGTCCAGCAGCAGAAACTGCAAACCAAGCCAGGCTGGCCGGCTCCGTTTCTCCCCCCCCACCCTCTGCGGCCTTGTCCGGCCTGGAGGGGGGAGGAGGCCGAGACAGAGCCTGTTACCTCGTCAGAAGCCAGAAACCAAAGAGAACAAGGGAGCTGTCATAGGGTAGCTTTACTTTTAAGACAGCTTAGAAAGAAGAGAAGTTGAAGCTGCTAGTGGCTGATGGGAGTTTTTCCTCCTGACCAATTATCAGTCATTTCCAAGAATTGACAGCAGATCTGACTATTAAAAAGTGAATTCAACTTGTAAACACCCCCTTAAGAAGTACAGACAGAATTCTCTTATTCTCTTTGGTTTCCGGCTTCTGAGGAGGTAACAAGGCTCTGTCTCAGCCTCCTCCCTCCCTCTCCAGGCCGACAAGGCCGCGGGGTGGAGGAGGGGAGGGGGAAGAGAAGCAGCGCTCGTCAGCCAAGCTTGGTTTTCAGTTTTAGCTGCTAGACTGAAACTTAACACCATGAACTCTTGCAGTTTTCCTAAAGCTTTTAATTCTTTTACTACCTGGATAAACATACAGATTACTCCTTTTCTCAGAAAAACAGAGAGAGACAATCAACATAGAGAAGACATCATAGAACCACCAAAAACAGTGAAGAAAAGAGTTAAGTTTAAATAAGAAAGAGAGAATAAGGAGATGCTTTACAGCTGAAATATCTTTCTGTTAAAGCTATGGAGATAGAAAATAATAGTATAAAAAGACTCCTTTAATTCATGATGAGTGTTGGGAAGAATAGAGTATTCAAAGTGTAACTTTTGAGCAAAAGACAGAGAGTACTTGTGATACTGTGAGTTGCTGGAATTGAGTTGAGTGAAGATTTTGAAGCTTTGGGGGGCAAAGAGAAAACTGTTTTCCAGGAAAGCTCACAGAGACAGATGAAGAAGACTTCTGCCTTTGAATGATTTATCCTTAAAAACATCGGAGAGATGTGAAATGGGAGGAGAAGATTTAATGACAGATTTCTGGGCAGCAGGCATTAGAGAAATAGAAAACTATGACAAAAAATAGTTTTCTTGTGAGAAACTCCGTAAGTTAACAGAAAGAGACTTCTGTTTCTCTACAAAGACTGATGAAAAGACTGTAGCAAGAATTAAGACTGTTTTTAACCACCAAAGTCCTAAAGTTATTTGTCTCTATGTTGTCATGTGTACAGAAGAATAGTTAAGATGTGGAAGATAAGGGGGTTTTCTGAAAGTTTATTCTGGTGTTCTTATTCTTGTAGTTTGTTAATAAACTGTCTTTATTCTTTTTAAGTTTTAAGCCTGTTTTGCTCTTGTTCTAATCCATATCTCACAACAAGAAATAAGTAATTTTTTACTTACTGGTTTAAAACCACGACACCTGGCAGCCTCAGTGACTGTGGATTTATTGACATCTCAGCCCTACAAGATTCCCACAGGAATTATGGGACCAGTGATAATAAATGGAAAAGCTGTGGGCGCAATAGTGTTGGGACATTCATCTGCTAGTCTAATGGGACTGTTTATTTTACCTGGAGTAATTGATGTGGACTATTCTGGTGAAATATATATCATGGCATATACACTGGCACCACCAGCCAGAATTGATAAGGGACAGCGAATTGCACAACTGGTGCCACTACCACAATATACCCATCAATTGACACCATTGCAAAATCAATTACAGGGTACGGGTGGATTTGGTTCTACAGGAGGACTTACATTGCTTACCCTGGGCTTAAACACTCGACCCAAGCGAAAAGTTGTTCCCAATTATAACGGAGAATCCCACCAATTAGAAGGACTATTGGATACTGGGACAGACTCAAGTATTGTTGCTCCACAGTATTGGCCCCAGGAATGGCCTTTGTTGTCCAGTATGGTTACTGTTACAGGGGTGGGAGGCTTAACTTTGGCAAAAAGGTCTCCACAAATCCAGATTCAATTAGATGGGAAGGTCATCAATTCTATTTTGTCAATTGTTCCATTACCAGACAAGGTTCAATGTCTAATAGGGCGAGATATTTTGTCCCAACTTGGTGTTATTTTGACCAATGAGCACCCTTTAGAATAGAGGCCATTGTTTGGACTTTCCCACTCCCACGTAAATGGATAATTCAGGAACCAGTATGGGTTGAACAGTGGCCTTTAAAAAGGGAAAGTCTGCAACAAGCTCATCTATTAGTGCTGGAACAATATCAACAAGGACATTTAAAGTTGTCAACAAGTCCTTGGAATGCCCCTATTTTTGTTATAAAAAAAAAATCTGGAAAATATCGATTGCTGCACGACTTACGTGCAGTAAATGAACAAATGGAGCCAATGGGGGCGCTACAACCTGGTTTGCCCAATCCTGCAATGTTTCCAAAAGATTGGCCCTTGTTAATAATTGATTTAAAGGATTGTTTTTACACTATCTCACTGCATGAACAGGATACTTGCAGATTTGCTTTTACCTTGCCCTCATTAAATCGAGCAGAACCAGACAAGAGATTTGAATGGACAGTTTTACCACAGGGTATGCGTAATTCTCCTACCCTGTGCCAGCTTTATGTTGATAATGCTTTGCAACCACTACGTGTTCGATGGCCTACAACCATTATTTATCAATATATGGATGATATTCTTTTTGCTCAGTCACAACCTTTTGCAGATAAACAAGTTAAGGACATTCAAACACAACTACTTCAGAATGGACTGGTTGTTGCACCTGAGAAAATACAGCAGTCATCCCCATGGAAATATCTTGGGGGGACTTTAACTGAGCAGTATGTTGCCCCTCAGAAACTGTCATTGAACATGTCACTTCATACTGTTCATGATGCTCAGCAATTGCTAGGAGATTTGCAATGCCTTAAACCTGTTGTGAGTATTTCTAATGAACTTTTACAACCCTTATGACCTTTGTTGAAAGGTACTGATCCTACAGCACCTATACAGGTCACCAGTGAACAACAAGAAGCTCTCAATAAAATAATGGACGGTATCCAGACAGGTGTTGTTTGTAGGCGAGATCCAGACTTGGACATTAACCTTTCTGTATGGTTTCGACCTCAACATCTCATCGGTGCTTTAACACAGCAACAAAAGAAAACAGGGGAGATATGGGTATTAGAGTGGTTGTTGCCACCACTACAACAGAGACATACCTTAATTCAAAAAATTGAAATTTTAGCAGATTTAATAAAACAAAGGTAGAAGTGATTGTGACAAATTATGGGTGCAGATCCAGCTGTAATTCAGATACCAATAAAAAAGGACACTTTAGACTGGTATTTAATTCACAGCTCCACACTGCAAGAAGCATTGCTTGACAACAGCAGTGTGGTCAGTACTGAGGAGGTGCCTCGAATACCACTACGATGGATAGGCCAGCAGAATTGGATTGAAAAGCCCAAACGATCATTTGTGCTGTTACCAGGGGCATCAACGGTGTTCACTGATGCTGGAAAGAAATCTCCCACAGCTGCTGCTACATGGCAAAATTCAGAAGGACAATGGAATCATCACATTATTCCAGCTCAAAAGGAGGACACATTACAAACTCTGGAATTAGTCGCTGTTGTTTGGGTTTTGGTGCAGTTTAAGGGTCCTGTTAATGTGGTAACTGATTCTTTATATGTTGCAGGAGTGAGTGAACGTATTGAAAAAGCAGACATAAAGGAAGTAAAAAATCCTTGTTTATATGAACTGTTTTTGCAGCTTCAAAGAGCAGTAAAGTTGAGGACTGCTGCCTTTGCTATTATCCATATTCGTAGTCACAAATGGGATGTGGGTTTAGGAGAAAGAAATGCTAGGGCAGACCGATTGGTCTATAAAGATCCAAAAACAGGACTGTGGGGAGGTCCCAGCAAGGTACTCTATTGGGGACGTGGTTATCTTTGTGTGTCTACCCCCACAGGGCCTGTCTGGGTGCCGAGCCGATGGACTAAACCTGCTGATCGCAGGGATTTACCTTCAGCTGATCCAGAAAATTCTGCAGATACTTCTCGCTCTCTACCATCAACATAGAGACGGGATCTGATGGACTCTCACATGCAAATCTTGTGTACAGTACCAGAGTGTGAATGTTATCCTTTTGTATGTTACATTTGTAAAGTGTGTAAAGAAAAGTGATGGGCACATTCTAAGTGGGGTCGATCCCCAAGAGGGATTTGTACAGAGTGTTACAACTTTGAAAGAAATTTCACTGAGGTTGCATTACAGGAAGGTATACAAACAGGACAATTTGAAAAGGATCTGATAGATGGTGGGAGATTTTTGCTTTTGTGATAAATCCAGAAAATTATTGTTATCATCCTAATACCCCTTTGCCGTATATTATTGAAATAACCACAATACACTGTCATAAAACACTTACACAGGTCAGGTGTGATATTCCAGGGGTAAAAAATAAAAATTGGGAGCAATTCTTAAAACGGCAGTCTCGAGAGAAAGGGTCTTTCCCTGAAAGTTATCCCTGCTGCTGAGAAGATGGAACAGCCCGTGGTTCAAAGCAACCGAATCGACGGGCAAGGCAGAGGGGTAAAAGAAAAGGGAAGCAAGATCTCCCATGGGATCCAGCCAAGATGCTGGCTGAACTGCCACAATCTTTTTAAGGTTCTTAAAGGACTACCTCTGATCAGGTTGTTATGGTGGTTTACCATGATAAAGGGAAATGAAGGGTTTTTGATTGACATGGAAGAGAGACAAAATACGTGGGTAACGTGGGCTAATCAAACTAGACAGGATAATTTTTGCCTTTCAATGGCCACCCCTTCAGATCCTTTTCGAACTTGTTTAGTGGGCACACCTTTAGATGATTCACTCAATGCCACAATGTTTAAAAAATGGACAAAGAATTGGAAAATGCCCAAGGAAGCAAACAAAACATTATGTGAAATTCCATCAGGTAGATTCACGATCAATATTTGTGACACAGGTTTAATCCCAGCAAATCCCATTGGTGCTCAAATTTGGTACATTGCTACAGGTTTAAATGTTACCGGGTCAGAGCCACGAGAGTTAAGACTGTTAGGCTCAGCCCCTAGCAATTATTGTTTAACTTTTGTCAATTGGGCTAGGAACAATCATGCAAAAAGGTCTCATGGGCCAAATGGTACAAATATTTCTCCACAAAATTTGCTGTATTTGCAGAATAATGATGCATACTGTGGCAATTGGTCTCACAAGGTAAATTCTAGCAGTTCACCTCTGCAATTACCAGCTGGTATTTTTCTAATCTGTGGACATCGTGCATGGCAAGGACTGCCAGCAAACATTTATGGAGGGCCTTGTTATTTTGGGAAATTGACATTGTTTGTACCCACTATACAGCAACTATGAGGAGCCAATAGAACCAGGTTACGAACAAAGAGAAGTGTGTTCCAATTGGGGCCAGAATGCAAGGATCAGGTTGAACTTTGGGAACGTCCTACAGTGATTGTGTCATCTCTTTTTACACCTGGAGTATCTAGTGCTCAAGCCTTAACACAGTTACGACGACTGGCATGTTGGACAGGAAAACAGTTTAATATTACATCAAAGGTTTTGTCTGATTTGCTTTTGGGTATGAAGAGTGTTAGGCATGCTGTATTGCAGAATAGAGCTGCTATTGATTTTTTGCTATTGGCACAGGGCCATGGCTGTGAAGACTTTGATAGGATGTGTTGCATGAATATTTCTGACCATTCAGTGTCTATTCATGCTCATCTCCGACAACTACAGAACAATATGAAAATATTAACCATGGAAACAAATCCATTAGAGGAATGGTTTCAATCCCTAGGTCTCACAGGATGGTTAAAATATTTGGCACAAATGGCAATTGTTGTTATATTGATCATTGTGATTGTGTTACTGTTTATTCCTTGCATACTGCAATGCTTGCAAAACATGATGAAAAGGGCTACTTCTACAGTTTTGTTAGTACAAAAAGAAAACAGGGGAATTGTAGAGGAATGGCTAGAGAGCAAAGGTCATGTTCCCATGCAGCAGTTAGCTGGGAAAGAATGAGACAATAGAGTACAGTTGGTGTGAGACGTTGCAAGGTCAGGAAGGCCTTAGTGATAACTGTTAACTGAGAACAGGACGCTGTGATCAGAAGAATGTGAATTCAGCATAGATGAGCGATCACAGGAATGTTGAATTAGGTGGAGTTGACCTTAAATAAAAATATCCAAGAATTAGCTTGCTTTTGCACTATGTATGAGCCCAATTATTGATGCTATATAAGTGGTTTTAGAGTTACCAATAAATGAGACTTGCTGATCATTCATGTTGAGTGCTGCATTTCTCCCGCCAAACTCATCATTTAGGTCCAAGTTCCAAACTGCAAATTTTTACACTCAAGACACAGTCATGAAGAACATGTATTTCAATTTTCTATTCCTTTAACTGCAGTGTAAAATATCTTAATATTTGAAAACATCCATAAAATCTCTCATGGAAGGCAGCTAATGGATCCTTTTCACTAGCACGGGTACAAACTAAGAACTAAAATCAAAGCTGAGTTCTCTTTTTCAAAAGATCAGTTACCTCTTTCTTACTCCAGTGTTATCAAGATTCTTCACTACACTTTTGGGGGTAATTTTTATCTTTCATATTTTTTTCGGGGTTTTTTTGTTTGCTTTTGTTGTTTTTGTTGTTTTTTTTTACAGAAAACATGTCCTAGAAAAGGCATGTCCTTTGCTCCTGGTTCCCGTGTGGAGCAGCTCCCTTCCCGCTGGCTGAGCTGCTCAGGCAGAGCCCGGCAGCTCCTGGCCCTGCAGGGCTGAGGCTTTTCCCCGTTGCTGGGCACAGACTGATGGAGCAGCAGTGCTGAACACGGGGACACGCAGAGGGAGCAGAGCAGCTGCCTTTGCCCACCTGAAGCTCCAAGGCCAAACTCTGAGCAGGCACGGCTGCAAGAGACTCGCAGGCTCCCTGTTGGCTCTGCTGCCCCACTTGTGCCCGGCCCAGCTCTGCGGGAGGCAGAGGGAGAACAAGGGGCAGCTCCCTCCCAGCCCCAGCCCAGGGACCCCTCCAGCCCCAGGCCTTGGGGCACTGTCAGCACCTGCTACTCCAGCCACGGCTTCTGCTGGCACTGACAGCAACAACCAAACTGGGGCTGGTCCCGAGGGAGCAGCAGCAGTGCCTGGATCTGATCCCTCAGTCTGGGGCAGCCCCCTGGGGGAACAGAGGGCACAGCAAGAGGGACAAAACCAGTCAAGGTCAGAGACTGGGAAGAGCCAGAGCTGGGAGCAGGAACAGCTGCTTCATTGAATCCTGGACAAAGCTCTTGGCTGGGTCAAAGCACTGAAAGTGTGAAGAGCAGAGAGGAGGCCACACCAAACAATGCTCCTGTTTTCACATTTCCCCTCTCCGTGTCCCAGAAGGAATTGAATGAACTTATTCTTCTCTCCGAGTGGTCTCCTTCAGCTTGAGCAGCTGAGCACCAGGAGCTGAAGGAGCTGAAGCCTCAGGCCACAAGAGCTGAGCAAGAGGGGGCTTTTGGACTAAAGTAATGCTGCTAAGTAATGGACCTAGCTGAATGCAGCAGATAGAATCCTGGTATTATAGAATGCATTCTGCTGGAAAAGACCTCTGAGCTCATCCAGTCCAGCCAGTCACCCAGCAGTGTCAAGCCCCCCACTAAACCTCGTTTCTGAAGTGCCAAGGTCTGCACAACAGGCCCTGAGTGAGGCCTGAACAACAGGCCCTGAGCCAAAGGTGATCTCTGAATGAACCTTCCAACCAAGGGTTATCTGTCCATCTGCTCATTACTGAAATATTCATGGTCATGAACACTGTGATAGATGTATCCACTCATCAATGAAACATGGATTGACCTTTCTGTGTTTAGAAGCCAGACAAGGCCATGAAATCTGACATCTGGCCTTGTTTGGGGTGTATGGTCAGAGACAACCCCCTTGGTTCCTCCTTGAGGCCTGGCCAGGCTTTGGCAGGGACGCAAGAGGAGGACGAAACCAGATGTTCCCACACCAGAAGTGCTGTCAGTTTGTTTATTCAGCACTATCAAAGCTGGGCCCTCTCTCACAGCGGGGTTGGAGCCTCACCTGTGTCTGGAGGCACCTGCAGGAATTCCCAGTGTCTGGAGTGGCTCTCCAACCCTAGGCTTGTTTGTCCAAGTAAAATAACAATAACAATAACAATAATAATAGTAATAACAACACAATAATATATATTTATATATATAACTAAAAATCGATAATGTGAAATAATGCTGACAATTCCAATTTGTTACCTTTGGCTGCTCACTGTAACACTAAAATACCCTACAAAAAAGGACTAGCAAAGACCCAAATGTCAATGGTAAACATTGTGAACTGTATACAAGGAATAAAGGAGGAAGTGATAAAACTGGCTATTTTTATAGGGTTTGGTGATGCTGTGATGTGGAATGCTTTGTCTGTTCCTGGGAAAAACACAGTGATTAAGACTGCTGGGTTTTTCATGTAACACACGATCTACAAGCTGCAGGATTGGTTGAACAATTGTTAAAAGAGCAGTTGATAAAATGAGGAGATGGGAACCTGTCCCGGTGGAGAACCCATCTCCCAGATGGGCTCCATGCCCTTAACCATGGGCCCACTGGGAAATGGAAACCCCTGGGTGTGCACGGCTGCACCCAATTTGCAAACACAGCCATGGACAGTGAGACTTGGACTGCCTGGGAAATTGTTCTGGGTGTGATGGCCCCTGCCAGGGCCACCCCAGAGGCTGCAGGGCTGGACCTTCATGCACTGGAATTCATTAGGAGAAATCAGAAGCAAATGAGAGTTTACAATACAGGAATAAGAATTCAGATTCTTCCAGGACACTTTGGTTTGATAACTGCTCACTGGAGCTTGGCCTTGCAAAGGGTTCATGTCACGGGAGGAGGAATTGATGCAGATTATCAAGGAGAAATTGAAGTAAGTCTGTTAAACAATAGTGAACAAGATTTGATTGTTCAACCCCATGACAAGGTAGAAGAAATATTGATATCGCAATTGGAAAAATAATTGTGAAGAAAGAATATCCACTTCAAATTGCCTCCATTTGTGGATAAAAAGAGTTTGGACCCAGCAGTCCTAATAAAGGAGCCAGAGTGTGGGTCCAGAGGCCAAATGGCCCTCCCAAGCCAGCTGAAGGAACAGCTCTGGGCAAAAACAACACTGTTTGAATCATGAGACCTGGACAGGAACAATGGGAATATGTCCCTGCAGCCAAGTGTTCTCTGCCAGAACAAGTCAATGAGATGGGATATTGTTTTACAGACCCTGCCAGACCAAATCTCCCTGTTTGCCCCAACGGACCCTTTGGAAAATGCTCAGATCCACAGGGCTCCATGTGAAGGCTGATGTGACCCTGAGGGACTTCCACACCAATTCCAGCCAGGAGCCTGGCTGTCCCTCAGGGACTGGGACCCGGCACCTCTCCAGCCAAAGGGAAAAGGACCCCAGCAAGCCTTGTTAGCCACAGACAGCGCGGTAAAGCTGAACAGCAAAGGACCTTGGGGACATTATTCTGGAATTCAAAAGGTGCCAGCTCCATGGACAACAGAATTATTGTTCCTAACGTGAATGAGGGTGAGGAAAAAGGATGAGTAAGCTTGTGATGGTAAAGCACAGAAATCCTTTCACATTGTGGCCTCCAGCTAGAACAGGGCTTGGTTTCTACCGGAAGGGAAAGCTCAGTCAATCCTGTAAAACTGATAATTGCATTCCTGTGTTCCACAGCACAGTTTTCTCTGAGTGTCCCTGCACTGGATCCGTTACGAGTCAGAGCCCATTGACAGAGTTTTGGCCACCCCACAGGGTGAGCCCTCCGAGGGAACCCCATTCCTCCCAACCTGAGCTGAGAACAAACCCAGCAATTAGTTACATTGAGTATTTTGGCTACTTTGATCTTTAAATTTTCAAAATAATTTTGATGACTAATGCCTTGATTAAACTTCAGAGGTGTTTCTGGCAAACAAAGATCCTGTCTGACTCTCAAGATACAACTTACAGGTGTTGGGGGTTAGGTGTCCTTTATTTTCTATTTAGTTCTGGCTTGCCTGTGGAATTTTTACTCATGACTTGCAGGGAAAACTTAACTGCGGGTACTTGGTGGGTGCTTGAGGAAAGATAAAGAGTTTGGCTGGGCCCAGGGAGGGAAGGGGGCAGGAAAAGGGGAGGGTGGGGACATTTTGGTGTCTTCTTAAGCTTCGGAGAAGAACACTTTGGGTGCAGAGCTGTTGTGGTGGGGAGAAGGGAATTTCGCCATCACCCAGATGGAGCTGCTGCTTCTTCTCCTTCTTCCCTCTTCATTGGTGGCCTCGCACCCCCTGTCCTGCCGGGACGTGTGGCAGTGCCAGCCACCGCCACGGAGCTGCTGATCCACCTCAGCCACTGGCCCGGGATCTCAGCTCATCCCTGCTGTTCCAGCTGAGTGCTCCTCAGAGCCCTGCAGGAGCACCAGCACTGACTGCCAACCCGAGGGGGTTTGTGAAACAAAGCCTCTCCTCCATCCTTTCCCGTCTCAGCCCAGAAAGCTGTCACAGGGTCCCTGGCTCTGTTTTCTTGCTAACGCTGTAGTTATTGTTGTTTGTTTGCCTGGTTATAAATATTAGTAAAAAACTGTTATTCCTATCCCCAGATCTCTGCCTGAGAGCCCCTTGATTTCAGGATTATCATAATTCGGAGGGAGGGGGTCTACATTTTTCATTCCAAGGGAGGCTCCTGCCCTCCCTAGCAGACACCTGTCTCTCAACACTGAGACATTTGCATGAGTAAATTTTGCAAAGTTTTCAATAAAATTCTTATTGATAAATTTGCCTCCATTTCATTTCTAACAAGCTGTTCCTAAAGATCCCATCAGGCTGTCTTAGACACTTTGGGCAAGGGATTCCTTCCAAGCTGGGCCACTTGGGGGAGGGGATGGGGGCGGCCCCAGGGCGGAGGGCAGGGTGTGCAAGGGCCCTTTGTGACACGCTGCAGCACGGTCACCGTGGGATGGTGGCAACGGGAGCAGATGTCAAAGGGCCCTTTGTGACACGTGCTGCCATAGGAGCTGGCGGTGACAGGGCCACGCCACAGTGCTCGGTGCACGCGACGGGTCAGGACGCGCCAGAGCAGTGCTGTGAGGAGCCCCCGCACAGCGCACTCCTTTGTGTCGGACCTGGAGCTTTTCTGAAGCACTATTACTACAGGTGACCTCGAGGCCAGACCACAGGTCTTGCTGACTTGTGGCCTTCCCGAGGCTTCCTTCTTAAGGTTCTCTTGAGGGCAGACCGTGGGACTTGGTGACCCGGAGCTTTTCCGACGTGTCGCCCATCCCTGCAGTCTCTGCCCTTGAGACCAGACCACAGTCCCTGTCGAGGAGCCTCCTGTCCTTGTGGCAGGAGCCCTCAAGACCCAAGTGCAGGACTTGCTGTCTTGCAATCTTGCCAGGACTTGAGTCTTGCAGGTGCCTTCCAGGCACGACTGCAGGACTTGCTGACTGAGCTTTTCCGAGCCATCTCTCCAGCAAGCAGCCATAAATCCAGTCACTGCCATGGAGCAGCGACCCCCAAGAGTGCCCAAGTTGGCCTGGCTTGAGGAGCAGGAAGAAGAAGGCTCTGGAGCTGTCCTGGTACAGGAGTCTGAAGAGGTGCAGGAGTTCCAGGCACCACAGGAGGGTGAGTTGAAGAGCTCGGCATTAGGGCTAGTGCCTGTTGCCAGCTTGGCCCCATCCCATTCCATGCCATGCCATCCCCTGGTGCTGTTCCTATGGAAAGGATTGGAGAGTCTGGAAGAAGATATGGAGCAGCGACCCCCAAGAGTGCCCAAGCTGGCCTGGGTGGAGGAGGAGGAGGAGGTCGAGGAAGAAGGCCCTGGAGCTGCCCCAGCACCAGAGACCGAAGAGGTGCAGCAGTTGCAGCCGCTGGAGGAGGGTGAGTGGCAGAGCTGGGCCACAGGGCTGGTGCCTGCGGCCATCTTGGCCCCATCCCATCCCATTGCATCCCATCTCATCCCATCCCACACTGTCCTGTGGACACACACCCATGAACAGCACAAAAAAGGGGCTGGGGCTGCCCCCGCAGCAGTGGCCGTGCTGCATCCCCTGGGGCATCCCGGGACTGTCCCTGCCTGGGGAACGCAGGGCTGGGCTGTGCTCTCCGGCCTCTCCTGCAGCCCCTCAGCTCTGGCTGCTCTTTGCCAGATGCAGCCATGGACGGCACACAAGAGCAGGACACCGCCCGTGGCCGCTTCCGCAGAGCAGCGCAGGTACCTGCAGCCATCCCCACCTGCGCTGGGCCTGCTGGCACTGCTCAGCCCAGCACCGCACTTGGAGCACTCCATGCAACTTGCCTGCCTTCCTGCCCTTCTCCTACAGTTTCTTTACCAATTCATCACGAGAATTGGCAAGGAAGACACCAGACCTATGGACACTGAGGTCAAAGCATCCTCAGAGGTCTTGGTAGAACAGAGCAGCGCTGCCCAGCTGGATCTGCTTGTAGAGACGGCTCTTTTCAATCCAGAGCAAGTAAGCAGCCTGTGGCCAGCCTTTGATCCTGCAGCAATTGCTTGGCTTTCCCAAGCCACGCCTGCTGCTCACTTGAAGCTTTTGAGGCCATGGCAGTGGGCTGGAAGAGAAGCACTTGTCTGGGGAAGAAGCTGGGCACATTGCTGACTCCCTCTGCTAGCATTCCAAGTCTCCCTGTGCCTTCTCCAGGTGCCCGGCGTGGTGAGGTACATCCACCAGTGGCTCATGGCCAATGAGGCTGCTGAGCACAGGATGGACTGGGCCCTGATGCAAGTGGCCGAGGCAGAGCCCGATGATGTGGCCATCACTCTCCTGCGGGTGGCCCCAACGTGTGACAGGTATGGGGCCCAGCTGCCCCGAGGCCTCAGGGCTCCCCAGCCCATCACCCTGTACAGCCCGGCCCAGGGCTGTGAGCAACACAGAGTTCCAGGGCCCTCTGGCTGCTCCCTTTGCCAGCCCTGCTACAAAGTCGGCCCCTGAGCCCACTGCCGTGCTGCCAGCCTGCCCCTCAGGGGCCTGTCCCCATAGGGCTGGGCTGCCTGGCTGCTGCTGCCGCTCAGGGGCAGTGGGCACAGGCAGAGCTGGCGGCCAGCTCAGCTCCCCGCTGCTGCCCAGCCCACGGTGCTGTGTCTGACCCCGCAGAGCTGCTATGGCCATGTGGACGACCATCTTGCTCTCGCCCTGGATTTCAGAGGAAGTGACACCGCTCCTCATCAATGTGGTGGGGAGCTGGCCGCAGAAAAACCTGGGCACCTCTGATGGGGACAAGACGGCTGTCTTTTCCCTGACTGTGAGTTTCGGGAGCTGGCATTTGCTCACCGCAAGGCCGGCCGCCTCTCCAGCAGCTCTGTTGCCTCCTTCCCCCACTGCATCTCCCTGCTTCAGGCACTGGCCACAAACCTGGCCTAGGGGCAGCTTCAGGGCCACCAGGCCCACTGCTCCCCCTGCGTCTGCCCCGGCCTCTCCCTGCCATGCTCAGGCCCTGCCACACGGACGCCCCGGCACTGAGCGCTGTCTCGGGCTGCTTTGTCCTCTGCAGGCAACTCTGGTGATGTGGAAGATCCTCCAGGGGCCCTGTTGCCCACAGATCCTCACAGTCTATTTCCCCCGCCTCTTTGTGCATCTCCTCTTCCAAACGTACTTCAGTACTTTGTATATGACAGAGGACGTCCATACCTTCTGGAAGGAATGCCAGGAGCAACACGGCCTCTCCACCAGCCCCAACAGGTGCTCCATGCCACTCCTCCTGTCCCTGCCACTTCCCCAGCCTCAGAGCCAGCGCTCCCAGCGTCACCTGGGCTTTGCTGTGCACACAGGTTTGCAGTGCAGACCCTGAAGGCCCTGCTCTGCAGTCTCCACTTGGAGCATGTGGTGGTGGCAATGGAACGCAAGCGTGGCTGGGACACGCTGCTCTGTGCTGACACCCACCACTATGCCGTGGGTCTGCTGGCCAGGTGAGACCCCCTTCTCCCCACTGCCTCTGACATTTGTGCCCCCTGCCCGGGATGACCCCCACAGTCCCCGAGGCCATGGGCCTGAGGGCCTCATCACCGAGGGATGGCCAAGGAGACTGCAAAAGGCTGTGAGAGGAGGGTGCCCAGGAGCAGCCACATCTCAAGGGCCCAAATCACCTCACAGTGTTCTGGGGCAATAGGACAACTGTGTCCATCAGTCCTGGGAGAGGCTTTTCGCACCCTTGCTGAGACTCTTTCTGCCATTTTCCGCCTTCCAGGGTAATGCGCCGTGCATCCGCCCACTTGTGTAAAGGCATCTTAAGCTACCTGCTTGAGGTGCTCAGCAAACCGTTGCCACACTGGGATGTCTCTGCCATGGCATTCCTTGTGGAGGTGAGCCTGATGGCCAGCACTACCTCGTTCAGCTCCCTGCCAGCCCTGTCCCCTGGCATAGCCACAGCTGCCTGGGATGGCACCTGCGCCCTGTGCTGCTGCCTGGGCCCAGCCCTGCGCACTTCCAGGCTCCTGCCGGCCAGCTCCCCTCTCACTGCCCTGTGCCTTTCAGCTCCTAGATTGCCTGGACTTGAGTGACTGTGGTGACAGCCTAATGGAGATCTTGTATAAGTACCTGTGGTACAACTCCACAGAGATGCATCACCAGGTTCTCAGGGCTCTCCTCCTGCTAAAGGACCGTCCCTCCATGGTGAGAAGGGGGCAGCAGCTGAAGCCGTGTGGGCAGCATGAGGCTGGGCAATGCTGTCACTTGGCATTGGCTGGCCTTTGCCTTGGGCGCTGAGGCAGCTCCTCGCAGCTCTCCTGCCTCCTGCTTCAGCTGCCCGAGTGCTTTGGGACAGCCCTTTGGCCTCTGGGCCCTGCGGCAGCTGCCCGGGCTTTCACACCCTTGTGTTCTGCACAGGCCGAAAGAATTCAGAGCCTGACAGGAAGACTAGTGCACCTCCTGTGGGACTTGGACAGTGACGTGGCCAGGATGAGCACTGCTCTCCTGAGCCATATTTTCCTGGATGAAGACACCCCAATATCCTGGCGCAGGGCCCTGCAGCTGGCTGAGCCGCTCCTGAAACTCCTGGACAATGTAAGGCTCTGTGCCCCAGCCACGGCCACTGCCTGCTGCCCGGACACTTTGTGCCCTGTGCATTTGCAGGCCTGCGCCAATGTGGGCCACAAGAAGCCAATGATGAGGTCATTTTTCCTTCCTTCCTTTCATACAGCCTGATAGCCAGGTGCAGCTGCTCTCCATGTCTCTCCTTCGAAGAGTGATGTCTTCAGCAGAAGAAGAAGGAAGAAAGCCCCTGAAGGAACGAGTGTACCAGAGCCTGCTCCCACTCTTTTTCCACTGCCAAGATGAGAATCGGCATGTGGCAGAGGTGAGGACTCCTGGGCTGCTGCTGCGCCTTGGCAGGGGGCTCAGCTGCCTCCTGCCCTGACGCAGGCTTGCAGGCTGCAGCCTCCTCCAGCCCTTGGCACTGGGACATTCCTGTGCCCTGCCTTGTGGGGCCATTTGCGGCTCTCTGCTGCTCCCCAGGCCTCTCGGACAACGCTCCTTCGCGCGGCTGGCTTTCTGAAGAGGACAGACCTGGAAAAAGCTGTGAGGAAGGAGAAGCTGTGGAAGTTTGCCAGGCTCGTGGTAAGGGCAGCCTGGAAGTCCCAGCCTCAGACTAGAGAAGCCCCCTGGCCCCGGTGCTCAGTGTGTAGGGCTGGCAGCTGTGCCCCTGCCCACTGCTGCACCCGGGGGCCGCAGGGCTTCTTCTCCAGCCGCCTGTGGCCCCGAGCCGGGTGCCGATGGAGCCCCGGCCCAGCGGGGCTGCGGGCCGGGCCGGCACCGCGGCTCCCCGGGCAGCAGCCGGCCCTCTGCCCCCTCCAGAGCCCGGCGCCAGCGGCTGCTGGCCGGGCCTCAGGGCTGGCCGGGCACGGGAGGCCGGGGCTGGCCGCAGGCAGCAGCGCCCGGCCGAGGGACAGAGCCCGCGCCAACCCTTCCCTCCTGCCGCTCTCTCCAGCTGGCAGACCACAGGATCCCCTTGGCCGAGCACCTGCGCCGGGCCCTGCAGTACCTGCAGGACCCACAGGAGACCCTGCGAGCGGCGGCCATCAGGGTCATCGGTGAGTCCCGAGCCCGGGCTCCTTCCCCGCCCCGCCGCAGCTCGGCCCCAGCCCCGGCTGCTGCCCCGGCAGCGGCACCCGGGCCCGGCGCCTGGAGCCCCGGCTGCCCTCGGGGCTGCTGCTGCCGGCCTCTGGCAGTCGTGCCCTTGGGCTGAGTCAGGGTGCGGCAAGGGCCCGGGCTGAGCCCTGCTGGGGCAGGAGGCCGTGTGGCCACAGGGCTGGCAGCGCCGCTGGCAGGGAGCTGTGCTGCTGGGACCCTGACAGGCTCTGTGTTCTCAGGGATGGCCGGGGAGCAGCTGAGGGGGCAGCACGCAGAGCTCCAGGTCTTGTGCAGAGGTGAGCCACGGCAGCGGGCTGACAGCGGTGGCTGTCGGGGCAGCTGCAAGCCCTGGCCTGGCTGTGGAGGGCTCTGCTCCCTGTGCCGATGAGGGGCGGTGTGGGCAGAGCACAGTGAGATTTCAGGGCCACGTGGGGCATTTGTGGCCAGCAGCATCGGGCTGACCCCCTTGGTCCCTGCTCCCTCCTGGCCAAGGCAAGAGCCGGCTGGCATGGCCCTGGCAGGGGGCTCTCGCTGGGCCCCCACAGCTCTGGGGTGTGACCGTGGCTCTGTTCGTCTCTCTTGCAGCCCTCGAACGCCTGACAGAGGACAGAAGCGGTGCCGTGTCAGACCTGGCACTTGAAACGCTGTATGTCCTCCGGGCCATCCAGAGTGCCCGATATTCCATCCTGCAGAGGATGCAAGACCAAATCCTCAGGGCATGGAGGACACGGCCTCGTCTGTCAGGCCTGGGCTGGCTGCGCTGCTGGAGATGTGCTCAGCACTGATTTTGGAGGCTCTGGCTACTGGGGCCACCTGGGCTAGCCGGGATGTTTTATTTCATAAGAATTGTTTTCTTCTGTTTTTTTCTTTTTAGTATGTAAATAATATAGGATATGTTAGGGCTGAGAGGCTCTATCTTCTGGGGCCACATGGGCCATCTGTTATTTTTGTTTCATAGAGATTGTTTTTTTCTTCGTTTCGTTTCCATCTGGTATGTAAATAATATAGGATATGTTATAAACCACAAGAGTCCCAAGACCTTTCTTTTGCTGCCCAGGGTGTGTGGGGCATAGGGGAAGAGAGGGAAAAGGGTTCTTGTGTTCAGCAACCTGCCAGGGCATGCAGTGGTGCAGGGGAAATGGCCAGAAGCCCCTTGGCCTTTGGTGGTTGTGCTGAAGCCACAAGCCCTGTGGCAGGCAGGAAGCGCCATCTGTGTCCTGCTGCCCGTGTGTTGCTGCTGTGATGGCTGAGGAGCTGCTGGAGCTCCTGTGGGGCAGTGGCGCTGCTGCCGGGCCAGGCTGGTGGAGCCCCTGAGGGCACGGGGTGCTGGGAGGCCGTGAAGGGATGAGGGGCTGCGGAGGCCCAGATGGGACAAGGCAGTGGGAAGGCACGAGGGGGATGTGTGAGGGAGTGGGTGGCAGGAGGTTCCAAGGGGACAGAAGGCCCTGGAGGAGCCGGGGTGGTGGGAAGCCCTGAGGAATTGGCTGTCAGAGGGCCATAAGCAGCCCCCGGGCAGCCGCCTGGTCCCTGACACCCAGCTGCTCTGCTGCTTCCGCAAAATGTCCCCCAGGCCTGCAGCAGAAGGTCTGGAGGCTGGGACACCACCCCAGCGGGAGGGTGGGGACAGCCTGAGGTGCCCAGGCTGGGCTGGCTGGGGACATGGAGGGCAGGGGGTGCTGCCAGGCCACGGCCACTGGGTGCCTCCAGGAAGGGGCAGTGGGCAGAGGCAGGGCTGGCGGCCAGCCCGGGCCCTCACGGCTGCCCAGGCCACGCTGCTGTGACCGAGGCCCCCCTGACACAGAGCTCGGGGCCCACAGAGCTGCTGCCACCATGGGGAGGGTGGCAATGTCTCCTCCAGCAGGGCTGCCCAGTGGCTGCTGCCCAAGCGGCTCTGGAGCCCACAGAAACAGCAGCAGAGTGTGCCCAGGAACAGCAGCAGCCCCAACGTCGGCACCTGCGCACTGAGGCGTCCGCAGCAGCCGGGTGCCAAACAGGGGGAGGCTTTGGGCACAATTGCCTCTGCTTTGGCAAAAGGCTTCAGCACAGTTGGCCACAATGGCTTTCTCTTCACTTGCAGCTTCACAGCAACGCTTGCCAGCTTCAGCTGCCGCCTGTGCCCGTGACTGACTTGGATGGCCGTGCTTGAGGGTGAGCTCGCCTTCCACAATCAGGTGTCCCAAGGCAGCGGCATTGGCACCATCCTGAGTGAGAGAGAGAGAGAGAGAGAGAGAGAGAGTCTGATGGGGCAGCTGCCCTCCCTCTCATCTGTCCAGGCACCTTAAAGACACATGAAACCAAATCCTGGACTTGCTTGGAACAAAGGAAGAAGCAGCATGCGCTGAAAAAAAGCAGGGACTTACACGGCTCAGTTTTGCTCTCCACTTGGGCAATCCCAGAATCCCTGAGCACTTGGTGTTGCAAAGTATCATCAACATCATCCAGTCTCCAGCCACCCTGCCATGGGCACAGGTGGTGTGCAGGCACAGCTGTCACTAGAACTGGGAGAACACTTTTCCATGTTGACCTTTTCCTCTCCTGGATTTCAAGCAAAGATGAAAACATCATCTGGTGAATGACAAGTGAATAGTGTAGCTCACAGAACTAGGAGTAGGAGTCTCCAGTGGCCCATGGTGTGTCCATTCAACCATTGTTAGATTGTCCAGTTGGAGCTCAGCGCGGTGCAGCCCGGGCACAGGCACCAGGCTGGTCCATTTCAGCATCCCAAAGTCTTGGTGGCTGCCTGTGCACCCACTGTCTCCTGAATCCATTCTTGAATTCCCAGTTACTGCTGTGCAGGACATGAGAACACAGGAACAGCTTGTTTGGCTCATTCTTGCCTTTGCTGCTCCTGCCTAAAGGAATCATCAGGACTATATGCTGATGGAATGGGATCGCCGAACAGCAGGGACTTTGTAGAGTCTGAAACTAAAACCTTGTCTGACTGTTCAGACACTCTAAAATCACGGGTGAGAATGACAGTATGGAAGAATCCTAGAAATCTTGACTTGTGATTTTTCTAGTCAAGGATTTGAATGCCAATGCAGAAACTACCAAAATATTCAAACTTGTTTTCATTGGCAACCCCTTTGAAATGGCATCAGCACACCTCCAGGGGACAGGGTATGACAGTGGGGACAGTACTTGGCAGCTCATGGCTTCAGATGTGGGAGGTAAATATTTTGCCTAGGTACACATTGAAGTTCAAGTTTCCCCAGGGTTTGGATTGACTCGACATTGCAGGTAACTTTAATCAATGCAAAAGTATGTAAAAGCACTGTTCCTGGAGAATGTGCACTAGGGAGGAAATAGGGAGAAAACCTTGAACACAGCCAGCAGGCTCTGGAAAAATTTATAAAAGTTAAAATTAAAAATAGATGTAGCTTTGTGACTGTTCAGACAGGACTCTTTGTGTCTGGAGGTGATCGTAAAACATTTTAAAATCTTAGGAAATTCGGGAACTCAGAAAGAATTTAGGCTTGACAAGCCCTGGGAAAAGTAGGCCCGGGGAAATGTTAGGCCTTGTGCTTGCTAAAGATCATGTGAAACTGCACCTGTGTAATCAATATATGATAAATGATAGAATTGTTAGATGTGATTAGATATAATTATTGTTTAAAGAACATGAGGAACAATGTTAGGGGGCTGCGGTGGGATCACGAGAAATCCATGCTTGGGTAAAAACAATGCATACAATAGAACAATGTAAGTTTAATAATTAATATCTAAGTTGTATAACGATAGAGTATAAAACATGTTTAGCTCAAAAGCAAGATGGGTCAGATTTGGGTCTGTGTACCCCTGACACCCAGAGCTCTTCAATAAAGCACCTGCATATAATCATTGTGTGATGATGTGTGTTCCTGAACTCTAACATTTTGGTGCCCCAGATGGGACCTTGTGAGTGCTGCTGAGCGAGCTCGCGACCCGATCCTGCTCCAGCCGGCACCGAGGGATTCTCGGGGAGCCCATCGGCCGCGACCGTCTGCGCTGCTCACAGCGTCCCCAGGAGAAGAGGTAAGGTGCTTTCACTTTGGTTTGGGTGCCTGCCAATAAGACGCAGCAAAAGCTGCGCTTGGTTGGGCTAAAGGAATTCCTGTTGGGATTGCCTGGGCGCCGTCCGTCAGACGACTGCGAAAGCGTTGCAGGTTCGGCATTTGTGGTGTATTGTAGTTGTGACATGGAGAAGCTTAAAGGGGTTTTGGGCAGCAATGCTCTCATAGCAGGTACTTCTCCTTTGGGGTGCTTATTAGCACATTGGAAACAAGGTCACTTTGGGGAAGAATTACATAAGGCTAAATTAATTTTGGTGAGATCTCCCCATGGAAAAAGACCCCTGTGACACTCATCTGTTGGTAGCTATAACCTCTCTCTTTCTTTACTTTGTTTTCTTTCTCCTCTCTCTCTCTCTCACTCCCTCTCCTCTATCACATAACCCTTGTTATCACTAAAATAAAGGCACATTATTGCTGTTGTGATTTCAACTGAAATCCCTTTGTGTTCTTTTTGCACTCTGAGATCAAACAAACTTCTCGCGACTCCTACTGGCGTTAGCAAATCGTGACATTTAAACTGGAGTCACGGACAGGATTTCTGACAGACAGAAGGGGCTGCAGGTTTGTTGTGCAGTCTGTATTAGGGGAAAGATGTTTTACTCCAGCCGCACCCAGCCCGACACTCCCAAGAGAGTGAGCGGTGTCTAGAAAGCAAGGGGGGCAACTCGAATTTCCCGCAAACTGCACACGCCGAGGTGAAAAGCACCCCACACTCACTTGAGGGCTCTGTCTGCAGAATTTCACAAAAGATCTCTTAGAGCAAAAGGGTGGGAATGTTTTTGTTGTTGTTGTGTGTATGAATTTTGAGTGCTTGGTGTAGCAAAGAGACAATCAGAATTTTAAACTGAAAGAGTGCCTCCCGAGCAGATTTGGTCTTTTTACCCACACAGGGAAGCAAAAAGCAGTGTGTGTGTGTGTGGGTGTGGGTGTGTGTGTGGGTGTGGGTGTGGGTGTGGGTGTATAATTGAAGTTTATACCTCCCTGTAGTGGTTTTCCCTTTGTAAAAATGACTGAAAAGGGCAGTGCAGAAGTTAAAGCTGCATTTTATGCTCTGTTAGCAAAACACAATGCCAGACCTTCTCCAAGAGGGGAAAAGTGGGCGCTTAGTTCCTGGTTTAATTTGGAAAATGTGATTGATAGAGTGTGTTCTTTACAAGATGAAAAATTTTAAACTGGGCAAAAATCAAACTATACTCTGCTCAGTTTTGGGAGCTTGTTTTACAGCAGCTCCAAAAACTGGCTTTAAGGAAAGAAGTGAGGAAAGAACTAGAATAGACTCCTTCTAAAACCTAGTTGAAATTTTGCAAAAACAATTCAATGAAGAAAAGAGTAAGATCCATCTGTTGCGAGCAGCCCTCCAGGATGAAAATTCAAAAATGCTGACTCGCTAAAAGAAACAGAAGAGGGGGAAACCCCTCTCCTGAATCAAATTTACCCTCCAAAAGAGCTAATTCATTCCAGTAGAAATGATGGACCTGTAAAAATGGCAGAAGAAAAATCAGAGAAAGCAAAGGTGTTAGATGCATTGGGTCTCTTAAGGAAAACCCAGACAAGAGAAAAGAAATCTCTCACTGCCAGTATTGGTGGTCACTGGAGATAAAGAAGGGGGTCCCCAACAAGGTAGTAGATGGCTTCTCACTTCAAAGTTGAGTGAAGTTGTTTCTAAAGTTCATTGTATGGAATGCCCCATTGGATAACCCAGCACAGCTCCACAGGCTCTGGGCTGTGAGCCAAAGCCGTCTCCTTCTCAGCTTCTGGGAGTGGAGCCCAAAGAGCCTCAGAATCAGGGAAACTGGGAACTCTGCTTCTCCTGGGTGAGCAGAGAGGCAGAGGTTGCTTTTATTTCAAATGCTCACGAGAAATAAAAAAACTGGAGACATACTGATTACAGCAATAGTGTGTAGAGAATATTTGAACAGAAGGTGGGCATGATATTTTAGTAAAGGCCTGTCTGCACAAACCAGCCTTTGGTATAAGTCGTGATATTAAAGGCTCATGTCCTTGAAACTTTCCTGAAGCAGAGAGAATGAAGCAAAACAATATCCTTGTGTATAAGAGAAAAAATGTAAACCTGTGTGGATTAACCAAGAGTAACTTGCTTAGCCCGGGGACCCTGTAAAACCCTATAAAAGTGTGCTAAAAATAGAAATAAACGATGTTCTCCATACTTCTGTGAAGGCTAGGCTGAATAGTCTGAGTGGTTTCTCCATAATAGTGGGTCCTATACATCCACTTTTTACTTTTGTAGTTCACACTGGAGCCCAAATTTCTGTGTTGCCAATAAAGACTGGTGCAGGATTTGAGAGCAATATATGGAATAACTAAAGATATTTACCCAGTGGTAGCTAATCCTTGCACATTGTTAACATCTATAAAAGAGAAATAGAAATGGTTTACTGTACTTGATTTAAAAGATGCCTTTTTCTGCATACCCCTTGACAAAAAAAGTAGGAAACTGTTTGCCTTTGAGTGGGAAAATCCAGAAAATGGAAGGAAAACTCAGCTCACTTGGACATGACTCCCACAAGGATACAAGAACAGTCCAACCCTATTTGGAAGGCAGCTGGGGAAGGAGCTGGAGATTTGGACCAAGAACAGGCAAGTAGTGAGAAAACAATACCTGCTGTTACAGTATGTTGATGATATACTGATAGCTACAGAAGAGAAAACAACCTGTATAAAGGTACCAATTGAAATTTGAAATCAGCTGGGAATGGGAGGATATAAGGAGTCTAAAGAAAAGGCACCAATTGCCTGTCAGACTGTGATTTCCCTGGGATGTGAAATCTCACCAGGGCAATGTAAGCTGGGTACTAATTGTATTCAAGCTATTTGTGCTATTCCAGAACCCCAGCACCTGCATGAGCTGCGAGTCTTCCTTGGGATGACAGGGTGGTGCTGCCTGTGGATCATGGACTATGGACTAATTGCAAAAGCCCTGGATGGGGCCCAGAAGACGCAGCCGTTTACCTGGGGCAGAGCACAGAAGGAGGCCTTCCTCAAACTGAAGGAGGCATTGACAACTGCTCCGGCGTTCGGATTGCCAGATTTGTCCAAAGATTTCCAGCTGTTTGTGCATGAAAGACTACACCTAGCACTGGGAGTGCTGAGCCAAGGTTTGGGAAGCTGGGAAAGGCCGGTCGGCTGCTTTTCCAAACAGCTTGACAAGGGGAGTGCTGGATGGCCTTCATGCCTGCGGGCAGTTGCAGCCAGCGTGATGCTGCCACAAGAAGCCAGGAAACTCACCATGGGTAGACACATAGATGTCTCTGTGCCACACATGGTGAGCACTGTTTTAGAACAAAAGAGGGGCCATTGGCTATCTCCAAGCAGGATGATGAAATTCCAGGTAATCCTGACTGAGCAGGATGATGTCACACTAAGGACAACTGACCTCTTGAATGCAGCTCTGTTCCTGGGTACCACAACTGAAGAAGGCCCATTAGAGCATGACTGTGTAGAAGTAATAGAGGACACCTATTTGGCAAGAGAAGACCTGAAAGACATCCCACTGGAGCAAGCAGAGTGAGAGCTATTCACAGATGGAAGCAGCTTGGTGGAGAACGGGACCAGATACGCTGGATATGCGGTAACAACAGTCAGTGCAATAGTGGAGGCAAAAGCATTACCAGCAAATGCATCTGCCCAGAGGGCAGAACTGGTTGCCTTAAGCAGAGCACTAGAATTGAGTAAAGGGAAAAGGGGAAACATCTGGACTGGCTCAGAGTATGTTTTGGAGTAGTGCATGTCCACAGAGTGCTGTGGAAAGAAAGAAGACTGCTGTCTGCTCAAGGCACACACATTAAACATCAAGATGCAGTCCTGCAATTGATAAAAGCAATACAAAACCTGAACAAGTAGCAGTTATGCACTGCAAAGGACACCAATCAGGAAACTCCAAAATTTGTGAAGAAAATGGAAAAGCAGACTTGAGCTCGACAGATTGCTCGAAAAGGGCAAAGAACAATGGCATTGATATCTTTAAAAGTTAATGTATCTCAATTTAATTTGCCTCCAAAACAAATATATTCAATAGGAGATGAGAAATTGGGGCATTTGCTAAATGTTTTGAGTTTTGAGACAATTTAGGGAATTTCGTGGGATTTTCATGGAATTTTGTGGGAAATTGAGGAGATTTAGGGAATTTCGTGTGATTTTTCTGGAATTTTGTGGACCTTTGTGTAGATTTTGTTGGATGTTTCTGGAATTTGTTAAGGTTTTGAGGAGATTTAGGGAATTTTGTGGGATTTTTCATGAATTTTTTTTATATTTGAGGACATTTTGTAGGATGTTGCTGGAATTTGGTAGGGTTTTGAAAAAAGTTAGTGATTTTTGTGAGATTTTCTGGGATTTTGAGGTAACTTGAAGAATTTTGAGGGATTTTTCTTAGATTTTCTGTGAATTGATGGAGATTTTGTGGGATGTTTCAGGAATTTGGTTGGGTTTTGAGAAGATTTAGGGGATTTGTGAGATTTCTCTGGAAATTTGTGGGGCTTATAAATTTTGTGGGATTTTTCTCAAATTGTGTGGACATTTGTGGAGATTTTGTGAGATGGTCCTGGAATTTTGTGGGATATTGAGGAAATTTAGTGGTTTTTGAGAAATTCTTCTTGAATTTTGTGGACATTCGTGTAGATTTTGTGGGATGTTGCAGGAATTTGGTAGAAATTGGAGAAGATTTAAGGAATTGTGTGGGGCTTTTCCAGAATTTTGTGCGATTTGGAGGAGACTTGAAGAATTTTGAGGGATTTTTCCTAGATAATGTGGAAGTTTGTGGAGATTTTTTTGCGATGTCTCTGGAATTTTGTAATGTTTTGAGAAGATTTAGGGAAGTTTGTTGCATTTTATGCAATTTTGTGGGGCTTTCCCAGAATTTTTTGCGATATTGAGGAGATTTTGTGGGATGTTTCTGGAATTTTGTGGGATTTTTGTGGGATTTGTACGAGACATGAATAATCTTGGGGGATTTTTCTTAGATTTTTTTTGAAATTGTTGGAGATTTTGTGAGATGTTGCAGGAATTTGGTTGTGTTTTGAGAAGATTGAGGGAATTTTGTGGGATTTTCCTGGAATTTTGTGGAATTTCTCTAGAATTTGGTGGGATATTGAGGAGATTTTGTGAGATGTTTGTGGGATTTTGAGGAGACTTGAAGAATTTTTGAGGGATTTTTCTTGAATTTTGCGGACATTTGTGGACATTTTGTGGGATGTTTCTGGAGTTTGGTCAGGTTTTGAGAAGATTGAAGGAATTTTGTAACATTTTCCTGGAATTTTGAGGATTTCTCTCGAATTCTGTGAGATTTGGAGGAGACTTGAAGAACTTTGAGGGAATTTTCTTAGATTTTGTGGGACATTTGTGGAGATTTTGTGAGATGTCTGTGGAATTTTGTGGGATATTGAGGAAATTTAGTGATTTTGAGGGATTTTTCTTGAATTTTGTGGACATTTGTGGAGATTTTGTAGGACGATGCAGGAATTTGGTTGTGTTTTGAGAAGATTTAGGGAATTTTGTGGGATTTTTCTGGAATTTTGTGGAAATTCTCTAGAATTTTGTGGGATATTGAGGAGATTTTGTGGGATGTTTGTAGGATGTTTGTGGAATTTTGAGGAGACTTGAAGAATTTTGAGGGATTTTTCCTAGATTTTGTGGAAATTGTTGGAGATTTTGTGGGATGTTGTTGGAGTTTGGTAGGGTTTTGAGAAGATTGAAGGAATTTTGTAACATTTTCCGGGAATTTTGAGGATTTCTCTTGAATTTCTTGGAATCTGGAGGAGACTTGAAGAATTTTGAGGGAATTTTCTTAGATTTGGTGGAAATTTGTATGGATTTTGTGAGATGTCTTTGGAATTTTGTAATGTTTTGAGAAGATTTAGGGAATTTTGTGAGGATTTTCCAGAATTTTGAGGGGCTTGTCAATAATTTTGTGGGAGTTTTCTTGAATTTTGTGGAAATTCGTTTAGATTTTGTGAGATGGTTCTGGATTTTTGTGGGATATTGAGGAAATTTAGTTAATTTTGTGGGATTTTTCTTGAATTACGTGGACATTCGTGGAGATTTTGTGGGATGTTACAGGAATTTGGTAAGGTTTTCAGAAGATTTAGGGAATTGTGTGGGGCTTTTCCAGAATTTTGTGGGATTTTTCTTTGATAATGTGAAAATTGGTGGAGATTTTGTGAGACGTCTCTGGAATTTTCTAATGTTTGGATAAGATTTAGGGAATTTTGTGGCATTTTTCTGCAATTTTGTGGACTTTCTCTAGAATTTTCTGTGATATTGAGGAGATTTTGTGGGATGTTTCTGGAATTTTGTGGGATTTTTCTAGGGTTTGGAGGAGACTTGAAGAATTTTGTGGGATTTTTCCTAGATTTTGTGGAAATTGGTGGAGATTTTGTGAGATGTTGCAGGAATTTGGTTGGGTTTTGAGAAGATTCAGGGAATTTTGTGGGATGTTGCTGGAATTTTGTGGAATTTCTCTAGAATTTTGTGGGATATTGAGGAGATTTTGTGGGATTTTGTGGGATGTTTGTGGGATTTTGAGGAGACTTGAAGAATTATGGGGGAATTTTTTTAGATTTTCTAGACATTTGTGGAGATTTTGTAAGATATTGCAGGAATATGGTTGGGTTTTGAGTAAATTTGGGGAATTTTTGAGATTTTTCTGCAATTTTGTGTGATTTTGTGGGATGTTTGTGGGATTTTGAGGAGACTTGAAGAATTATGGGTGCATTTTTTTAGATTTTCTAGACGTTTGTGGAGATTTTGTGGGATATTGCAGGAATATGGTTGGGTTTTGAGTAAATTTGGGGAATTTTTGAGATTTTTCTGCAATTTTGTGGGATTTTGTGGGATTTTGAGGAGACTTGAAGAATTATGGGTGAATTTTTTTAGATTTTCTAGACGTTTGTGGAGATTTTGTGGGATATTGCAGGAATATGGTTGGGTTTTGTGTAAATTTGGGGAATTTTTGAGATTTTTCTGCAATTTTGTGGGATTTTGTGGGATGTTTGTGGGATTTTGAGGAGACTTGAAGAATTTTGTGGGATTTTTCTTGAATTTTGTGGACATTTGTGGACATTTTGCGGGATGTGGCTGGAGTTTCGTAGGGTTTTGAGAAGATTGAAGGAATTTTGTAACATTTTCCTGGAATTTTGAGGATTTCTCTTGAATTTTGTGGGATTTGGAGGAGACTTGAAGAATTTTGAGGGAATTTTCTTAGATTTGGTGGAAATTTGTAACCATTTTGTGAGATGTCTGTGGAATTTTGTAATGTTTGGAGAAGGTTTAGGGAAATTTGTGGGATTTTTTTAGAATTTTGAGGAGCTTTTCAAGAATTTTGTGGCAGTTTTCTTGAATTTTGTGGAAATTGGTGGAGACCTGAAGAATTTTGAGGGAATTTTCGTAGATTTTGTGGAAATGCGTGGAGATTTTTTGAGAAGTCTGGTATTTTGTAATGTTTTGAGAATATTGTGGGAATTGTGTGGGATTTTTCTGGAATTTTGAGAGGCTTTCAAGAATTTTGTGGGAGTTTTCTTGAATTTTGTGGAAATTTGTTGAGATTTTTGTGAGATGGTTCTGGAATTTTGTGGGATATTGAGGAAATTTAGTGATTTTAGTGGGATTTTTCTTGAATTTTGTGGACATTCGTGGAGATTTTGTGAGATGTTGCAGGAATTTGGTAAGGTTTTCAGAAGATCTAGGGAATTGTGTGGGGCTTTTCCAGAATTTTGTGGGATTTTCTTTGATAATGTGAAAATTGGTGGAGATTTTGTGAGACGTCTCTGGAATTTTGTAATGTTTGGAGAAGATTTAGGGAATTTTGTGGCATTTTTCTGCAATTTTGTGGACTTTCTCTAGAATTTTCTGTGATATTGAGGAGATTTTGTGGGATGTTTCTGGAATTTTGTGGAATTTTGAGGAGACTAGAAGAATTTTGTGGGATTTTTCCTAGATTTTGTGGAAATTGGTGGAGATTTTGTAGGATGTTGCAGGAATTTGATTGGGTTTTGAGAAGATTCAGGGAATTTTGTGGGATGTTGCTGGAATTTTGTGGAATTTCTCTAGAATTTTGTGGGATATTGAGGAGATTTTGTGGGATTTTGTGGGATGTTTGTGGGATTTTGAGGAGACTTGAAGAATTATGGGGGAATTTTTTTAGATTTTCTAGACATTTGTGGAGATTTTGTGGGATATTGCAGGAATATGGTTGGGTTTTGAGTAAATTTGGGGAATTTTTGAGATTTTTCTGCAATTTTGTGGGATTTTGTGGGATGTTTGTGGGATTTTGAGGAGACTTGAAGAATTATGGGTGAATTTTTTTAGATTTTCTAGACATTTGTGGAGATTTTGTGGGATATTGCAGGAATATGGTTGGGTTTTGAGTAAATTTGGGGAATTTTTGAGATTTTTCTGCAATTTTGTGGGATTTTGTGGGATTTTTCTAGGATTTTGAGGAGACATGAAGAATTTTGTGGGATTTTTCTTGAATTTTGTGGACATTTGTGGACATTTTGTGGGATGTGGCTGGAGTTTGGTAGGGTTTTGAGAAGATTGAAGGAATTTTGTAACATTTTCCTGGAATTTTGAGGATTTCTCTTGAATTTTGTGGGATTTCGAGGAGACTTGAAGAATTTTGAGGGAATTTTCTTAGATTTGGTGGAAATTTGTAGACATTTTGTGAGATGTCTGTGGAATTTTGTAATGTTTTGAGAAGATTCAGGGAATTTTGTGGCATTTTTCTGCAATTTTGTGGAATTTCTCTAGAATTTACTGTGATATTGAGGAGATTTTGTGGGATGTTTCTGGAATTTTGTGGAATTTTGAGGAGACTTGAAGAATTTTGTGGGATTTTTCCTAGATTTTGTGGAAATTGTTGGAGATTTTGTGGGATGTGGCTGGAGTTTGGTCAGGTTTTGAGAAGATTGAAGGAATTTTGTAACATTTTCCTGGAATTTTGAGGATTTCTCTTGAATTTCTTGGAATCTGGAGGAGACTTGAAGAATTTTGTGGGATTTTTCTTGAATTTTGTGGACATTTGTGGAGATTTTGTGAGATGTCTTTGGAATTTTGTAATGTTTTGAGAAGATTTATGGAATTTTGTGAGGATTTTCCAGAATTTTGAGGGGCTTTCAAGAATTTTGTGGGAGTTTTCTTGAATTTTGTGGAAATTTGTTGAGATTTTTGTGAGATGGTTCTGGAATTTTGTGGGATATTGAGGAAATTTAGTGATTTTAATGGGATTTTTCTTGAATTTTGTGGACATTCGTGGAGATTTTGTGAGATGTTGCAGGAATTCGGTAAGGTTTTCAGAAGATCTAGGGAATTGTGTGGGGCTTTTCCAGAATTTTGTGGGATTTTTCTTTGATAATGTGAAAATTGGTGGAGGTTTTGTGAGACGTCTCTGGAATTTTGTAATGTTTGGAGAAGATTTAGGGAATTTTGTGGCATTTTTCTGCAATTTTGTGGAATTTCTCTAGAATTTTCTGTGATATTGAGGAGATTTTGTGGGATGTTTCTGGAATTTTGTGGGATTTTTCTAGGGTTTGGGGGAGACTTGAAGAATTTTGTGGGATTTTTCCTAGATTTTGTGGAAATTGGTGGAGATTTTGTGAGATGTTGCAGGAATTTGGTTGGGTTTTGAGAAGATTCAGGGAATTTTGTGGGATGTTGCTGGAATTTTGTGGAATTTCTCTAGAATTTTGTGGGATATTGAGGAGATTTTGTGGGATTTTGTGGGATGTTTGTGGGATTTTGAGGAGACTTGAAGAATTATGGGGGAATTTTTTTAGATTTTCTAGACATTTGTGGAGATTTTGTGGGATATTGCAGGAATATGGTTGGGTTTTGAGTAAATTTGGGGAATTTTTGAGATTTTTCTGCAATTTTGTGGGATTTTGTGGGATGTTTGTGGGATTTTGAGGAGACTTGAAGAATTATGGGTGAATTTTTTTAGATTTTCTAGACGTTTGTGGAGATTTTGTGGGATATTGCAGGAATATGGTTGGGTTTTGAGTAAATTTGGGGAATTTTTGAGATTTTTCTGCAATTTTGTGGGATTTTGTGGGATTTTGAGGAGACTTGAAGAATTTTGAGGGATTTTTCTTGAATTTTGTGGGCATTTGTGGACATTTTGTGGGATGTGGTTGGAGTTTGGTAGGGTTTTGAGAAGATTGAAGGAATTTTGTAACATTTTCCTGGAATTTTGAGGATTTCTCTTGAATTTTGTGGGATTTGGAGGAGACTTGAAGAATTTTGAGGGAATTTTCTTAGATTTGGTGGAAATTTGTAGACATTTTGTGAGATGTCTGTGGAATTTTGTAATGTTTGGAGAAGGTTTAGGGAATTTTGTGGGATTTTTTTAGAATTTTGAGGAGCTTTTCAAGAATTTTGTGGCAGTTTTCTTGAATTTTGTGGAAATTGGTGGAGACCTGAAGAATTTTGAGGGAATTTTCGTAGATTTTGTGGAAATGCGTGGAGATTTTTTGAGAAGTCTGGTATTTTGTAATGTTTTGAGAATATTGTGGGAATTGTGTGGGATTTTTCTGGAATTTTGAGAGGCTTTCAAGAATTTTGTGGGAGTTTTCTTGAATTTTGTGGAAATTTGTTGAGATTTTTGTGAGATGGTTCTGGAATTTTGTGGGATATTGAGGAAATTTAGTTAATTTTGTGGGATTTTTCTTGAATTTTGTGGACATTCGTGGAGATTTTGTGAGATGTTGCAGGAATTTGGTAAGGTTTTCAGAAGATCTAGGGAATTGTGTGGGGCTTTTCCAGAATTTTGTGGGATTTTTCTTTGATAATGTGAAAATTGGTGGAGGTTTTGTGAGACGTCTCTGGAATTTTGTAATGTTTGGAGAAGATTTAGGGAATTTTGTGGCATTTTTCTGCAATTTTGTGGAATTTCGCTAGAATTTTCTGTGATATTGAGGAGATTTTGTGGGATGTTTCTGGAATTTTGTGGGATTTTTCTAGGGTTTGGAGGAGACTTGAAGAATTTTGTGGGATTTTTCCTAGATTTTGTGGAAATTGGTGGAGATTTTGTGAGATGTTGCAGGAATTTGGTTGGGTTTTGAGAAGATTCAGGGAATTTTGTGGGATGTTGCTGGAATTTTGTGGAATTTCTCTAGAATTTTGTGGGATATTGAGGAGATTTTGTGGGATTTTGTGGGATGTTTGTGGGATTTTGAGGAGACTTGAAGAATTATGGGGGAATTTTTTTAGATTTTCTAGACATTTGTGGAGATTTTGTGGGATATTGCAGGAATATGGTTGGGTTTTGAGTAAATTTGGGGAATTTTTGAGATTTTTCTGCAATTTCGTGGGATTTTGTGGGATGTTTGTGGGATTTTGAGGAGTCTTGAAGAATTTTGAGGGATTTTTCTTGAATTTTGTGGGCATTTGTGGACATTGTGCGGTATGTGGCTGGAGTTTGGTAGGGTTTTGAGAAGACTGAAGGAATTTTGTAACATTTTCCTGGAATTTTGAGGATTTCTCTTGAATTTTGTGGGATTTGGAGGAGACTTGAAGAATTTTGAGGGAATTTTCTTAGATTTGGTGGAAATTTGTGGGGATTTTGTGAGATATCTTTGGAATTTTGTAATGTTTTGAGAAGATTTAGGGAATTTTGTGAGGATTTTCCAGAATTTTGAGGGGCTTTCAAGAATTTTGTTGGAGTTTTCTTGAATTTTGTGGAAATTTGTTGAGATTTTTGTGAGATGGTTCTGGAATTTTGTGGGATATTGAGGAAATTTAGTCATTTTAGTGGGATTTTTCTTGAATTTTGTGGACATTCGTGGAGATTTTGTGGGATGTTACAGGAATTTGGTAAGGTTTTCAGAAGATCTAGGGAATTGTGTGGGGCTTTTCCAGAATTTTGTGGGATTTTTCTTTGATAATGTGAAAATTGGTGGAGGTTTTGTGAGACGTCTCTGGAATTTTGTAATGTTTGGAGAAGATTTAGGGAATTTTGTGGCATTTTTCTGCAATTTTGTGGAATTTCGCTAGAATTTTCTGTGATATTGAGGAGATTTTGTGGGATGTTTCTGGAATTTTGTGGGATTTTTCTAGGGTTTGGAGGAGACTTGAAGAATTTTGTGGGATTTTTCCTAGATTTTGTGGAAATTGGTGGAGATTTTGTGAGATGTTGCAGGAATTTGGTTGGGTTTTGAGAAGATTCAGGGAATTTTGTGGGATGTTGCTGGAATTTTGTGGAATTTCTCTAGAATTTTGTGGGATATTGAGGAGATTTTGTGGGATTTTGTGGGATGTTTGTGGGATTTTGAGGAGACTTGAAGAATTATGGGGGAATTTTTTTAGATTTTCTAGACATTTGTGGAGATTTTGTGGGATATTGCAGGAATATGGTTGGGTTTTGAGTAAATTTGGGGAATTTTTGAGATTTTTCTGCAATTTCGTGGGATTTTGTGGGATGTTTGTGGGATTTTGAGGAGTCTTGAAGAATTTTGAGGGATTTTTCTTGAATTTTGTGGGCATTTGTGGACATTGTGCGGTATGTGGCTGGAGTTTGGTAGGGTTTTGAGAAGACTGAAGGAATTTTGTAACATTTTCCTGGAATTTTGAGGATTTCTCTTGAATTTTGTGGGATTTGGAGGAGACTTGAAGAATTTTGAGGGAATTTTCTTAGATTTGGTGGAAATTTGTGGGGATTTTGTGAGATGTCTTTGGAATTTTGTAATGTTTTGAGAAGATTTAGGGAATTTTGTGAGGATTTTCCAGAATTTTGAGGGGCTTTCAAGAATTTTGTTGGAGTTTTCTTGAATTTTGTGGAAATTTGTTGAGATTTTTGTGAGATGGTTCTGGAATTTTGTGGGATATTGAGGAAATTTAGTCATTTTAGTGGGATTTTTCTTGAATTTTGTGGACATTCGTGGAGATTTTGTGGGATGTTACAGGAATTTGGTAAGGTTTTACGAAGATCTAGGGAATTGTGTGGGGCTTTTCCAGAATTTTGTGGGATTTTTCTTTGATAATGTGAAAATTGGTGGAGGTTTTGTGAGACGTCTCTGGAATTTTGTAATGTTTGGAGAAGATTTAGGGAATTTTGTGGCATTTTTCTGCAATTTTGTGGAATTTCTCTAGAATTTTCTGTGATATTGAGGAGATTTTGTGGGATGTTTCTGGAATTTTGTGGGATTTTTCTAGGGTTTGGAGGAGACTTGAAGAATTTTGTGGGATTTTTCCTAGATTTTGTGGAAATTGGTGGAGATTTTGTGAGATGTTGCAGGAATTTGGTTGGGTTTTGAGAAGATTCAGGGAATTTTGTGGGATGTTGCTGGAATTTTGTGGAATTTCTCTAGAATTTTGTGGGATATTGAGGAGATTTTGTGGGATTTTGTGGGATGTTTGTGGGATTTTGAGGAGACTTGAAGAATTATGGGGGAATTTTTTTAGATTTTCTGGACATTTGTGGAGATTTTGTGGGATAATGCAGGAATATGGTTGGGTTTTGAGTAAATTTGGGGAATTTTTGAGATTTTTCTGCAATTTTGTGGGATTTTGTGGGATGTTTGTGGGATTTTGAGGAGACTTGAAGAATTTTGAGGGATTTTTCTTGAATTTTGTGGGCATTTGTGGACATTTTGTGGGATGTGGTTGGAGTTTGGTAGGGTTTTGAGAAGATTGAAGGAATTTTGTAACATTTTCCTGGAATTTTGAGGATTTCTCTTGAATTTTGTGGGATTTGGAGGAGACTTGAAGAATTTTGAGGGAATTTTCTTAGATTTGGTGGAAATTTGTAGACATTTTGTGAGATGTCTGTGGAATTTTGTAATGTTTGGAGAAGGTTTAGGGAATTTTGTGGGATTTTTTTAGAATTTTGAGGAGCTTTTCAAGAATTTTGTGGCAGTTTTCTTGAATTTTGTGGAAATTGGTGGAGACCTGAAGAATTTTGAGGGATTTTTCCTAGATTTTGTGGAAACGCGTGGAGATTTTTTGAGATGTCTGGTGTTTTGTAATGTTTTGGGAAGATTGTGGGAATTGTGTGGGATTTTTCTGGAATTTTGAGAGGCTTTCAAGAATTTTGTGGGAGTTTTCTTGAATTTTGTGGAAATTTGTTGAGATTTTTGTGAGATGGTTCTGGAATTTTGTGGGATATTGAGGAAATTTAGTTAATTTTGTGGGATTTTTCTTGAATTTTGTGGACATTCGTGGAGATTTTGTGAGATGTTGCAGGAATTTGGTAAGGTTTTCAGAAGATCTAGGGAATTGTGTGGGGCTTTTCCAGAATTTTGTGGGATTTTTCTTTGATAATGTGAAAATTGGTGGAGGTTTTGTGAGACGTCTCTGGAATTTTGTAATGTTTGGAGAAGATTTAGGGAATTTTGTGGCATTTTTCTGCAATTTTGTGGAATTTCTCTAGAATTTTCTGTGATATTGAGGAGATTTTGTGGGATGTTTCTGGAATTTTGTGGGATTTTTCTAGGGTTTGGAGGAGACTTGAAGAATTTTGTGGGATTTTTCCTAGATTTTGTGGAAATTGGTGGAGATTTTGTGAGATGTTGCAGGAATTTGGTTGGGTTTTGAGAAGATTCAGGGAATTTTGTGGGATGTTGCTGGAATTTTGTGGAATTTCTCTAGAATTTTGTGGGATATTGAGGAGATTTTGTGGGATTTTGTGGGATGTTTGTGGGATTTTGAGGAGACTTGAAGAATTATGGGGGAATTTTTTTAGATTTTCTAGACATTTGTGGAGATTTTGTGGGATAATGCAGGAATATGGTTGGGTTTTGAGTAAATTTGGGGAATTTTTGAGATTTTTCTGCAATTTTGTGGGATTTTGTGGGATGTTTGTGGGATTTTGAGGAGACTTGAAGAATTTTGAGGGATTTTTCTTGAATTTTGTGGGCATTTGTGGACATTTTCTGGGATGTGGTTGGAGTTTGGTAGGGTTTTGAGAAGATTGAAGGAATTTTGTAACATTTTCCTGGAATTTTGAGGATTTCTCTTGAATTTTGTGGGATTTGGAGGAGACTTGAAGAATTTTGAGGGAATTTTCTTAGATTTTGTGGAAATTTGTAGACATTTTGTGAGTTGTCTGTGGAATTTTGTAATGTTTGGAGAAGGTTTAGGGAAATTTGTGGGATTTTTTTAGAATTTTGAGGAGCTTTTCAAGAATTTTGTGGCAGTTTTCTTGAATTTTGTGGAAATTGGTGGAGACCTGAAGAATTTTGAGGGAATTTTCTTAGATTTTGTGGAAATGTGTGGAGATTTTTTGAGAAGTCTGGTATTTTGTAATGTTTTGAGAAGATTGTGGGAATTGTGTGGGATTTTTCTGAATTTTGAGAGGCTTTCAAGAATTTTGTGGGAGTTTTTTTGAATTTTGTGGAAATTTGTTGAGATTTTTGTGAGATAGTTCTGGAATTTTGTGGGATGTTGAGGAAATTTAGTGATTTTAGTGGGATTTTTCTTGAATTTTGTGGACATTCGCAGAGATTTTGTGAGATGTTGCAGGAATTTGGTAGAAATTTGAGAAGATTTAGAGAATTGTGTGGGGCTTTTCCAGAATTTTGTGCGATTTGGAGGAGACTTGAAGAATTTTGAGGGATTTTTCTTAGATTTTTCTGGAAATTGTTGGAGATTTTGTGAGATGGTGCAGGAATTTGGTTGTGTTTTGAGAAGATTGAGGGAATTTTGTGGGATTTTCCTGGAATTTTGTGGAATTTCTCTAGAATTTTGTGGGATATTGAGGAGATTTTGTGAGATGTTTGTGGGATTTTGAGGAGACTTGAAGAATTTTGTGGTATTTTTCTTGAATTTTGTGGCAATTTGTGGACATTTTGTGGGATGTGGCTGGAGTTTGGTCAGGTTTTGAGAAGATTCATGGAATTTTGTAACATTTTCCTGGAATTTTGAGGATTTCTCTTGAATTCTGTGAGATTTGGAGAAGACTTGAAGAATTTTGAGGGAATTTTCTTAGATTTTGTGGGACATTTGTGGGGATTTTTTGAGATGTCTGTGGAATTTTGTGGGATATTGAGGAAATTTAGTGATTTTTGAGGGATTTTTCTTGAATTTTGTGGACATTTGTGGAGATTTTGTAGGATGATGTAGGAATTTGGTTGTGTTTTGAGAAGATTTAGGGAATTTTGTGGGATTTTTCTGGAATTTTGTGGAAATTCTCTAGAATTTTGTGGGATATTGAGGAGATTTTGTGGGATGTTTGTGGGATGTTTGTGGGATTTTGAGGAGACTTGAAGAATTTTGAGGGATTTTTCCTAGATTTTGTGGAAATTGTTGGAGATTTTGTGGGATGTTGCTGGAGTTTGGTAGGATTTTGAGAAGATGGAAGGAATTTTGTAACATTTTCCGGGAATTTTGAGGATTTCTCTTGAATTTCTTGGAATCTGGAGGAGACTTGAAGAATTTTGAGGGAATTTTCTTAGATTTGGTGGAAATTTGTGGGGATTTTGTGAGATGTCTTTGGAATTTTGTAATGTTTGGAGAAGATTTAGGGAATTTTGTGAGGATTTTCCAGAATTTTGAGGGGCTTTCAAGAATTTTGTGGGAGTTTTCTTGAATTTTGTGGAAATTTGTTTAGATTTTGTGAGATGGTTCTGGAATTTGGTGGGATATTGAGGAAATTTAGTTAATTTTGTGGGATTTTTCTTGAATTACGTGGACATTGGTGGAGATTTTGTGGGATGTTACAGGAATTTGGTAAGGTTTTCAGAAGATTTAGGGAATTGTGTGGGGCTTTTCCAGAATTTTGTGGGATTTTTCTTTGATAATGTGAAAATTGGTGGAGGTTTTGTGAGACGTCTCTGGAATTTTGTAATGTTTGGAGAAGATTTAGGGAATTTTGTGGCATTTTTCTGCAATTCTGTGGAATTTCTCTAGAATTTTCTGTGATATTGAGGAGATTTTGTGGGATGCTTCTGGAATTTTGTGGGATTTTTCTAGGATTTGGAGGAGACTTGAAGAATTTTGTGGGATTTTTCCTAGATTTTGTGGAAATTGGTGGAGATTTTGTGAGATGTTGCAGGAATTTGGTTGGGTTTTGAGAAGATTCAGGGAATTTTGTGGGATGTTGCTGGAATTTTGTGGAATTTCTCTAGAATTTTGTGGGATATTGAGGAGATTTTGTGAGATGTTTGTGGGATGTTTGTGGGATTTTGAGGAGACTTGAAGAATTATGGGGGAATTTTTTTAGATTTTCTAGACATTTGTGGAGATTTTGTGGGATATTGCAGGAATATGGTTGGGTTTTGAGTAAATTTGGGGAATTTTTGTGATTTTTCTGCAATTTTGTGGGATTTTGTGGGATGTTTGTGGGATTTTGAGGAGACTTGAAGAATTTTGTGGGATTTTTCTTGAATTTTGTGGACATTTGTGGACATTTTGCGGGATGTGGCTGGAGTTTGGTAGGGTTTTGAGAAGATTGAAGGAATTTTGTAACATTTTCCTGGAATTTTGAAAATTTCTCTTGAATTTTGTGGGATTTGGAGGAGACTTGAAGAATTTTGAGGGATTTTTCCTAGATTTTGTGGAAATTGTTGGAGATTTTGTGGGATGTTGCTGGAGTTTGGTAGGATTTTGAGAAGATTGAAGGAATTTTGTAACATTTTCCTGGAATTTTGAGGATTTCTCTTGAATTTCTTGGAATCTGGAGGAGACTTGAAGAATTTTGAGGGAATTTTCTTAGATTTGGTGGAAATTTGTAGACATTTTGTGAGTTGTCTGTGGAATTTTGTAATGTTTGGAGAAGGTTTAGGGAAATTTGTGGGATTTTTTTAGAATTTTGAGGAGCTTTTCAAGAATTTTGTGGCAGTTTTCTTGAATTTTGTGGAAATTGGTGGAGACCTGAAGAATTTTGAGGGAATTTTCTTAGATTTTGTGGAAATGTGTGGAGATTTTTTGAGAAGTCTGGTATTTTGTAATGTTTTGAGAAGATTGTGGGAATTGTGTGGGATTTTTCTGAATTTTGAGAGGCTTTCAAGAATTTTGTGGGAGTTTTTTTGAATTTTGTGGAAATTTGTTGAGATTTTTGTGAGATAGTTCTGGAATTTTGTGGGATGTTGAGGAAATTTAGTGATTTTAGTGGGATTTTTCTTGAATTTTGTGGACATTCGCAGAGATTTTGTGAGATGTTGCAGGAATTTGGTAGAAATTTGAGAAGATTTAGAGAATTGTGTGGGGCTTTTCCAGAATTTTGTGCGATTTGGAGGAGACTTGAAGAATTTTGAGGGATTTTTCTTAGATTTTTCTGGAAATTGTTGGAGATTTTGTGAGATGGTGCAGGAATTTGGTTGTGTTTTGAGAAGATTGAGGGAATTTTGTGGGATTTTCCTGGAATTTTGTGGAATTTCTCTAGAATTTTGTGGGATATTGAGGAGATTTTGTGAGATGTTTGTGGGATTTTGAGGAGACTTGAAGAATTTTGTGGTATTTTTCTTGAATTTTGTGGCAATTTGTGGACATTTTGTGGGATGTGGCTGGAGTTTGGTCAGGTTTTGAGAAGATTCATGGAATTTTGTAACATTTTCCTGGAATTTTGAGGATTTCTCTTGAATTCTGTGAGATTTGGAGAAGACTTGAAGAATTTTGAGGGAATTTTCTTAGATTTTGTGGGACATTTGTGGGGATTTTTTGAGATGTCTGTGGAATTTTGTGGGATATTGAGGAAATTTAGTGATTTTTGAGGGATTTTTTTTGAATTTTGTGGACATTTGTGGAGATTTTGTAGGATGATGTAGGAATTTGGTTGTGTTTTGAGAAGATTTAGGGAATTTTGTGGGATTTTTCTGGAATTTTGTGGAAATTCTCTAGAATTTTGTGGGATATTGAGGAGATTTTGTGGGATGTTTGTGGGATGTTTGTGGGATTTTGAGGAGACTTGAAGAATTTTGAGGGATTTTTCCTAGATTTTGTGGAAATTGTTGGAGATTTTGTGGGATGTTGCTGGAGTTTGGTAGGATTTTGAGAAGATGGAAGGAATTTTGTAACATTTTCCGGGAATTTTGAGGATTTCTCTTGAATTTCTTGGAATCTGGAGGAGACTTGAAGAATTTTGAGGGAATTTTCTTAGATTTGGTGGAAATTTGTGGGGATTTTGTGAGATGTCTTTGGAATTTTGTAATGTTTGGAGAAGATTTAGGGAATTTTGTGAGGATTTTCCAGAATTTTGAGGGGCTTGTCAATAATTTTGTGGGAGTTTTCTTGAATTTTGTGGAAATTTGTTTAGATTTTGTGAGATGGTTCTGGAATTTGGTGGGATATTGAGGAAATTTAGTTAATTTTGTGGGATTTTTCTTGAATTACGTGGACATTGGTGGAGATTTTGTGGGATGTTACAGGAATTTGGTAAGGTTTTCAGAAGATTTAGGGAATTGTGTGGGGCTTTTCCAGAATTTTGTGGGATTTTTCTTTGATAATGTGAAAATTGGTGGAGGTTTTGTGAGACGTCTCTGGAATTTTGTAATGTTTGGAGAAGATTTAGGGAATTTTGTGGCATTTTTCTGCAATTCTGTGGAATTTCTCTAGAATTTTCTGTGATATTGAGGAGATTTTGTGGGATGCTTCTGGAATTTTGTGGGATTTTTCTAGGATTTGGAGGAGACTTGAAGAATTTTGTGGGATTTTTCCTAGATTTTGTGGAAATTGGTGGAGATTTTGTGAGATGTTGCAGGAATTTGGTTGGGTTTTGAGAAGATTCAGGGAATTTTGTGGGATGTTGCTGGAATTTTGTGGAATTTCTCTAGAATTTTGTGGGATATTGAGGAGATTTTGTGAGATGTTTGTGGGATGTTTGTGGGATTTTGAGGAGACTTGAAGAATTATGGGGGAATTTTTTTAGATTTTCTAGACATTTGTGGAGATTTTGTGGGATATTGCAGGAATATGGTTGGGTTTTGAGTAAATTTGGGGAATTTTTGTGATTTTTCTGCAATTTTGTGGGATTTTGTGGGATGTTTGTGGGATTTTGAGGAGACTTGAAGAATTTTGTGGGATTTTTCTTGAATTTTATGGACATTTGTGGACATTTTGCGGGATGTGGCTGGAGTTTGGTAGGGTTTTGAGAAGATTGAAGGAATTTTGTAACATTTTCCTGGAATTTTGAAAATTTCTCTTGAATTTTGTGGGATTTGGAGGAGACTTGAAGAATTTTGAGGGATTTTTCCTAGATTTTGTGGAAATTGTTGGAGATTTTGTGGGATGTTGCTGGAGTTTGGTAGGATTTTGAGAAGATTGAAGGAATTTTGTAACATTTTCCTGGAATTTTGAGGATTTCTCTTGAATTTCTTGGAATCTGGAGGAGACTTGAAGAATTTTGAGGGAATTTTCTTAGATTTGGTGGAAATTTGTGGGGATTTTGTGAGATGTCTTTGGAATTTTGTAATGTTTGGAGAAGATTTAGGGAATTTTGTGAGGATTTTCCAGAATTTTGAGGGGCTTGTCAATAATTTTGTGGGAGTTTTCTTGAATTTTGTGGAAATTTGTTTAGATTTTGTGAGATGGTTCTGGAATTTGGTGGGATATTGAGGACATTTAGTTAATTTTGTGGGATTTTTCTTGAATGATGTGGACATTCGTGGACATTTTGTGGGATGTTACAGGAATTTGGTAAGGTGTTCAGAAGATTTAGGGAATTGTGTGGGGCTTTTCCAGAATTTTGTGGGATTTTTCTTTGATAATGTGAAAATTGGTGGAGGTTTTGTGAGACGTCTCTGGAATTTTGTAATGTTTGGAGAAGATTTAGGGAATTTTGTGGCATTTTTCTGCAATTTTGTGGAATTTCTCTAGAATTTTCTGTGATATTGAGGAGATTTTGTGGGATGGTTCTGGAATTTTGTGGGATATTGAGGAAATTTAGTGATTTTAGTGGGATTTTTCTTGAATTTTGTGGACATTCGTGGAGATTTTGTGAGATGTTGCAGGAATTTGGTAGAAATTTGAGAAGATTTAGAGAATTGTGTGGGGCTTTTCCAGAATTTTGTGCGATTTGGAGGAGACTTGAAGAATTTTGAGGGATTTTTCTTAGATTTTTCTGGAAATTGTTGGAGATTTTGTGAGATGGTGCAGGAATTTGGTTGTGTTTTGAGAAGACTGAGGGAATTTTGTGGGATTTTTCCTGGAATTTTGTGGAAATTCTCTAGAATTTTGTGGGATATTGAGGAGATTTTGTGGGATGTTTTTGGGATTTGGAGGAGACTTGAAGAATTTTGAGGGATTTTTCCTAGATTTTGTGGAAATTGTTGGAGATTTTGTGGGATGTTGCTGGAGTTTGGTGGGATTTTGAGAAGATGGAAGGAATTTTGTAACATTTTCCTGGAATTTTGAGGATTTCTCTTGAATTTCTTGGAATCTGGAGGAGACTTGAAGAATTTTGAGGGAATTTTCTTAGATTTGGTGGAAATTTGTGGGGATTTTGTGAGATGTCTTTGGAATTTTGTAATGTTTGGAGAAGATTTAGGGAATTTTGTGAGGATTTTCCAGAATTTTGAGGGGCTTTCAAGAATTTTGTGGGAGTTTTCTTGAATTTTGTGGAAATTGGTGGAGATTTTTGTGAGATGGTTCTGGAATTTGGTGGGATATTGAGGACATTTAGTTAATTTTGTGGGATTTTTCTTGAATGATGTGGACATTCGTGGACATTTTGTGGGATGTTACAGGAATTTGGTAAGGTGTTCAGAAGATTTAGGGAATTGTGTGGGGCTTTTCCAGAATTTTGTGGGATTTTTCTTTGATAATGTGAAAATTGGTGGAGGTTTTGTGAGACGTCTCTGGAATTTTGTAATGTTTGGAGAAGATTTAGGGAATTTTGTGGCATTTTTCTGCAATTCTGTGGAATTTCTCTAGAATTTTCTGTGATATTGAGGAGATTTTGTGGGATGCTTCTGGAATTTTGTGGGATTTTTCTAGGATTTGGAGGAGACTTGAAGAATTTTGTGGGATTTTTCCTAGATTTTGTGGAAATTGGTGGAGATTTTGTGAGATGTTGCAGGAATTTGGTTGGGTTTTGAGAAGATTCAGGGAATTTTGTGGGATGTTGCTGGAATTTTGTGGAATTTCTCTAGAATTTTGTGGGATATTGAGGAGATTTTGTGAGATGTTTGTGGGATGTTTGTGGGATTTTGAGGAGACTTGAAGAATTATGGGGGAATTTTTTTAGATTTTCTAGACATTTGTGGAGATTTTGTGGGATATTGCAGGAATATGGTTGGGTTTTGAGTAAATTTGGGGAATTTTTGTGATTTTTCTGCAATTTTGTGGGATTTTGTGGGATGTTTGTGGGATTTTGAGGAGACTTGAAGAATTTTGTGGGATTTTTCTTGAATTTTGTGGACATTTGTGGACATTTTGCGGGATGTGGCTGGAGTTTGGTAGGGTTTTGAGAAGATTGAAGGAATTTTGTAACATTTTCCTGGAATTTTGAAAATTTCTCTTGAATTTTGTGGGATTTGGAGGAGACTTGAAGAATTTTGAGGGATTTTTCCTAGATTTTGTGGAAATTGTTGGAGATTTTGTGGGATGTTGCTGGAGTTTGGTAGGATTTTGAGAAGATTGAAGGAATTTTGTAACATTTTCCTGGAATTTTGAGGATTTCTCTTGAATTTCTTGGAATCTGGAGGAGACTTGAAGAATTTTGAGGGAATTTTCTTAGATTTGGTGGAAATTTGTGGGGATTTTGTGAGATGTCTTTGGAATTTTGTAATGTTTGGAGAAGATTTAGGGAATTTTGTGAGGATTTTCCAGAATTTTGAGGGGCTTGTCAATAATTTTGTGGGAGTTTTCTTGAATTTTGTGGAAATTTGTTTAGATTTTGTGAGATGGTTCTGGAATTTGGTGGGATATTGAGGACATTTAGTTAATTTTGTGGGATTTTTCTTGAATGATGTGGACATTCGTGGACATTTTGTGGGATGTTACAGGAATTTGGTAAGGTGTTCAGAAGATTTAGGGAATTGTGTGGGGCTTTTCCAGAATTTTGTGGGATTTTTCTTTGATAATGTGAAAATTGGTGGAGGTTTTGTGAGACGTCTCTGGAATTTTGTAATGTTTGGAGAAGATTTAGGGAATTTTGTGGCATTTTTCTGCAATTTTGTGGAATTTCTCTAGAATTTTCTGTGATATTGAGGAGATTTTGTGGGATGGTTCTGGAATTTTGTGGGATATTGAGGAAATTTAGTGATTTTAGTGGGATTTTTCTTGAATTTTGTGGACATTCGTGGAGATTTTGTGAGATGTTGCAGGAATTTGGTAGAAATTTGAGAAGATTTAGAGAATTGTGTGGGGCTTTTCCAGAATTTTGTGCGATTTGGAGGAGACTTGAAGAATTTTGAGGGATTTTTCTTAGATTTTTCTGGAAATTGTTGGAGATTTTGTGAGATGGTGCAGGAATTTGGTTGTGTTTTGAGAAGACTGAGGGAATTTTGTGGGATTTTTCCTGGAATTTTGTGGAAATTCTCTAGAATTTTGTGGGATATTGAGGAGATTTTGTGGGATGTTTTTGGGATTTGGAGGAGACTTGAAGAATTTTGAGGGATTTTTCCTAGATTTTGTGGAAATTGTTGGAGATTTTGTGGGATGTTGCTGGAGTTTGGTAGGATTTTGAGAAGATTGAAGGAATTTTGTAACATTTTCCTGGAATTTTGAGGATTTCTCTTGAATTTCTTGGAATCTGGAGGAGACTTGAAGAATTTTGAGGGAATTTTCTTAGATTTGGTGGAAATTTGTGGGGATTTTGTGAGATGTCTTTGGAATTTTGTAATGTTTGGAGAAGATTTAGGGAATTTTGTGAGGATTTTCCAGAATTTTGAGGGGCTTTCAAGAATTTTGTGGGAGTTTTCTTGAATTTTGTGGAAATTGGTGGAGATTTTTGTGAGATGGTTCTGGAATTTGGTGGGATATTGAGGACATTTAGTTAATTTTGTGGGATTTTTCTTGAATGATGTGGACATTCGTGGACATTTTGTGGGATGTTACAGGAATTTGGTAAGGTGTTCAGAAGATTTAGGGAATTGTGTGGGGCTTTTCCAGAATTTTGTGGGATTTTTCTTTGATAATGTGAAAATTGGTGGAGGTTTTGTGAGACGTCTCTGGAATTTTGTAATGTTTGGAGAAGATTTAGGGAATTTTGTGGCATTTTTCTGCAATTCTGTGGAATTTCTCTAGAATTTTCTGTGATATTGAGGAGATTTTGTGGGATGCTTCTGGAATTTTGTGGGATTTTTCTAGGATTTGGAGGAGACTTGAAGAATTTTGTGGGATTTTTCCTAGATTTTGTGGAAATTGGTGGAGATTTTGTGAGATGTTGCAGGAATTTGGTTGGGTTTTGAGAAGATTCAGGGAATTTTGTGGGATGTTGCTGGAATTTTGTGGAATTTCTCTAGAATTTTGTGGGATATTGAGGAGATTTTGTGAGATGTTTGTGGGATGTTTGTGGGATTTTGAGGAGACTTGAAGAATTATGGGGGAATTTTTTTAGATTTTCTAGACATTTGTGGAGATTTTGTGGGATATTGCAGGAATATGGTTGGGTTTTGAGTAAATTTGGGGAATTTTTGTGATTTTTCTGCAATTTTGTGGGATTTTGTGGGATGTTTGTGGGATTTTGAGGAGACTTGAAGAATTTTGTGGGATTTTTCTTGAATTTTGTGGACATTTGTGGACATTTTGCGGGATGTGGCTGGAGTTTGGTAGGGTTTTGAGAAGATTGAAGGAATTTTGTAACATTTTCCTGGAATTTTGAAAATTTCTCTTGAATTTTGTGGGATTTGGAGGAGACTTGAAGAATTTTGAGGGAATTTTCTTAGATTTTGTGGAAATTGTTGGAGATTTTGTGGGATGTTGCTGGAGTTTGGTAGGATTTTGAGAAGATTGAAGGAATTTTGTAACATTTTCCTGGAATTTTGAGGATTTCTCTTGAATTTCTTGGAATCTGGAGGAGACTTGAAGAATTTTGAGGGAATTTTCTTAGATTTGGTGGAAATTTGTGGGGATTTTGTGAGATGTCTTTGGAATTTTGTAATGTTTGGAGAAGATTTAGGGAATTTTGTGAGGATTTTCCAGAATTTTGAGGGGCTTGTCAATAATTTTGTGGGAGTTTTCTTGAATTTTGTGGAAATTTGTTTAGATTTTGTGAGATGGTTCTGGAATTTGGTGGGATATTGAGGACATTTAGTTAATTTTGTGGGATTTTTCTTGAATGATGTGGACATTCGTGGACATTTTGTGGGATGTTACAGGAATTTGGTAAGGTGTTCAGAAGATTTAGGGAATTGTGTGGGGCTTTTCCAGAATTTTGTGGGATTTTTCTTTGATAATGTGAAAATTGGTGGAGGTTTTGTGAGACGTCTCTGGAATTTTGTAATGTTTGGAGAAGATTTAGGGAATTTTGTGGCATTTTTCTGCAATTTTGTGGAATTTCTCTAGAATTTTCTGTGATATTGAGGAGATTTTGTGGGATGGTTCTGGAATTTTGTGGGATATTGAGGAAATTTAGTGATTTTAGTGGGATTTTTCTTGAATTTTGTGGACATTCGTGGAGATTTTGTGAGATGTTGCAGGAATTTGGTAGAAATTTGAGAAGATTTAGAGAATTGTGTGGGGCTTTTCCAGAATTTTGTGCGATTTGGAGGAGACTTGAAGAATTTTGAGGGATTTTTCTTAGATTTTTCTGGAAATTGTTGGAGATTTTGTGAGATGGTGCAGGAATTTGGTTGTGTTTTGAGAAGACTGAGGGAATTTTGTGGGATTTTTCCTGGAATTTTGTGGAAATTCTCTAGAATTTTGTGGGATATTGAGGAGATTTTGTGGGATGTTTTTGGGATTTGGAGGAGACTTGAAGAATTTTGAGGGATTTTTCCTAGATTTTGTGGAAATTGTTGGAGATTTTGTGGGATGTTGCTGGAGTTTGGTAGGATTTTGAGAAGATTGAAGGAATTTTGTAACATTTTCCTGGAATTTTGAGGATTTCTCTTGAATTTCTTGGAATCTGGAGGAGACTTGAAGAATTTTGAGGGAATTTTCTTAGATTTGGTGGAAATTTGTGGGGATTTTGTGAGATGTCTTTGGAATTTTGTAATGTTTGGAGAAGATTTAGGGAATTTTGTGAGGATTTTCCAGAATTTTGAGGGGCTTTCAAGAATTTTGTGGGAGTTTTCTTGAATTTTGTGGAAATTGGTGGAGATTTTTGTGAGATGGTTCTGGAATTTGGTGGGATATTGAGGACATTTAGTTAATTTTGTGGGATTTTTCTTGAATGATGTGGACATTCGTGGACATTTTGTGGGATGTTACAGGAATTTGGTAAGGTGTTCAGAAGATTTAGGGAATTGTGTGGGGCTTTTCCAGAATTTTGTGGGATTTTTCTTTGATAATGTGAAAATTGGTGGAGGTTTTGTGAGACGTCTCTGGAAGTTTGTACTGTTTGGAGAAGATTTAGGGAATTTTGTGGCATTTTTCTGCAATTTTGTGGAATTTCTCTAGAATTTTCTGTGATATTGAGGAGATTTTGTGGGATGTTTCTGGAATTTTGTGGGATTTTTCTAGGATTTTGAGGAGACTTGAAGAATTTTGTGGGATTTTTCTTGAATTTTGTGGACATTTGTGGACATTTTGTGGGATGTGGCTGGAGTTTGGTAGGGTTTTGAGAAGATTGAAGGAATTTTGTAACATTTTCCTGGAATTTAGAGGATTTCTCTTGAATTTTGTGGGATTTGGAGGAGACTTGAAGAATTTTGTGGTATTTTTCTTAGATTTTGTGGGACATTTGTGGGGATTTTGTGAGATGTCTGTGGAATTTTGTGGGATATTGAGGAAATGTAGTGATTTTTGTGGGATTTTTCTTGAATTTTGTGGACATTTGTGGAGATTTTGTAGGATGATGCAGGAATTTGGTTGTGTTTTGAGAAGACTAAGGGAATTTTGTGGGATTTTTCCTGGAATTTTGTAGAAATTCTCTAGAATTTTGTGGGATATTGAGGAGATTTTGTGGGATGTTTGTGGGATGTTTGTGGAATTTTGAGGAGATTTGAAGAATTTTGAGGGATTTTTCCTAGATTTTGTGGAAATTGTTGGAGATTTTGTGGGATGTTGCTGGAGTTTGGTAGGATTTTGAGAAGATTGAAGGAATTTTGTAACATTTTCCTGGAATTTTGAGGATTTCTCTTGAATTTCTTGGAATCTGGAGGAGACTTGAAGAATTTTGAGGGAATTTTCTTAGATTTGGTGGAAATTTGTGGGGATTTTGTGAGATGTCTTTGGAATTTTGTAATGTTTGGAGAAGGTTTAGGGAATTTTGTGAGGATTTTCCAGAATTTTGAGGGGCTTTCAAGAATTTTGTGGGAGTTTTCTTGAATTTTGTGGAAATTGGTGGAGATTTTTGTGAGATGGTTCTGGAATTTGGTGGGATATTGAGGAAATTTAGTTAATTTTGTGGGATTTTTCTTGAATGATGTGGACATTCGTGGACATTTTGTGGGATGTTACAGGAATTAGGTAAGGTGTTCAGAAGATTTAGGGAATTGTGTGGGGCTTTTCCAGAATTTTGTGGGATTTTTCTTTGATAATGTGAAAATTGGTGGAGGTTTTGTGAGACGTCTCTGGAATTTTGTAATGTTTGGAGAAGATTTAGGGAATTTTGTGGCATTTTTCTGCAATTTTGTGGAATTTCTCTAGAATTTTCTGTGATATTGAGGAGATTTTGTGGGATGGTTCTGGAATTTTGTGGGATATTGAGGAAATTTAGTGATTTTAGTGGGATTTTTCTTGAATTTTGTGGACATTCGTGGAGATTTTGTGAGATGTTGCAGGAATTTGGTAGAAATTTGAGAAGATTTAGAGAATTGTGTGGGGCTTTTCCAGAATTTTGTGCGATTTGGAGGAGACTTGAAGAATTTTGAGGGATTTTTCTTAGATTTTTCTGGAAATTGTTGGAGATTTTGTGAGATGGTGCAGGAATTTGGTTGTGTTTTGAGAAGACTGAGGGAATTTTGTGGGATTTTTCCTGGAATTTTGTGGAAATTCTCTAGAATTTTGTGGGATATTGAGGAGATTTTGTGGGATGTTTGTGGAATTTGGAGGAGACTTGAAGAATTTTGAGGGATTTTTCCTAGATTTTGTGGAAATTGTTGGAGATTTTGTGGGATGTTGCTGGAGTTTGGTAGGATTTTGAGAAGATTGAAGGAATTTTGTAACATTTTCCTGGAATTTTGAGGATTTCTCTTGAATTTCTTGGAATCTGGAGGAGACTTGAAGAATTTTGAGGGAATTTTCTTAGATTTGGTGGAAATTTGTGGGGATTTTGTGAGATGTCTTTGGAATTTTGTAATGTTTGGAGAAGATTTAGGGAATTTTGTGAGGATTTTCCAGAATTTTGAGGGGCTTTCAAGAATTTTGTGGGAGTTTTCTTGAATTTTGTGGAAATTGGTGGAGATTTTTGTGAGATGGTTCTGGAATTTGGTGGGATAGTGAGGAAATTTAGTTAATTTTGTGGGATTTTTCTTGAATGATGTGGACATTCGTGGACATTTTGTGGGATGTTACAGGAATTAGGTAAGGTGTTCAGAAGATTTAGGGAATTGTGTGGGGCTTTTCCAGAATTTTGTGGGATTTTTCTTTGATAATGTGAAAATTGGTGGAGGTTTTGTGAGACGTCTCTGGAATTTTGTAATGTTTGGAGAAGATTTAGGGAATTTTGTGGCATTTTTCTGCAATTTTGTGGAATTTCTCTAGAATTTTCTGTGATATTGAGGAGATTTTGTGGGATGGTTCTGGAATTTTGTGGGATATTGAGGAAATTTAGTGATTTTAGTGGGATTTTTCTTGAATTTTGTGGACATTCGTGGAGATTTTGTGAGATGTTGCAGGAATTTGGTAGAAATTTGAGAAGATTTAGAGAATTGTGTGGGGCTTTTCCAGAATTTTGTGCGATTTGGAGGAGACTTGAAGAATTTTGAGGGATTTTTCTTAGATTTTTCTGGAAATTGTTGGAGATTTTGTGAGATGGTGCAGGAATTTGGTTGTGTTTTGAGAAGACTGAGGGAATTTTGTGGGATTTTTCCTGGAATTTTGTGGAAATTCTCTAGAATTTTGTGGGATATTGAGGAGATTTTGTGGGATGTTTGTGGGATTTGGAGGAGACTTGAAGAATTTTGAGGGATTTTTCCTAGATTTTGTGGAAATTGTTGGAGATTTTGTGGGATGTTGCTGGAGTTTGGTAGGATTTTGAGAAGATTGAAGGAATTTTGTAACATTTTCCTGGAATTTTGAGGATTTCTCTTGAATTTCTTGGAATCTGGACGAGACTTGAAGAATTTTGAGGGAATTTTCTTAGATTTGGTGGAAATTTGTGGGGATTTTGTGAGATGTCTTTGGAATTTTGTAATGTTTGGAGAAGATTTAGGGAATTTTGTGAGGATTTTCCAGAATTTTGAGGGGCTTTCAAGAATTTTGTGGGAGTTTTCTTGAATTTTGTGGAAATTGGTGGAGATTTTTGTGAGATGGTTCTGGAATTTGGTGGGATATTGAGGACATTTAGTTAATTTTGTGGGATTTTTCTTGAATGATGTGGACATTCGTGGACATTTTGTGGGATGTTACAGGAATTTGGTAAGGTGTTCAGAAGATTTAGGGAATTGTGTGGGGCTTTTCCAGAATTTTGTGGGATTTTTCTTTGATAATGTGAAAATTGGTGGAGGTTTTGTGAGACGTCTCTGGAAGTTTGTACTGTTTGGAGAAGATTTAGGGAATTTTGTGGCATTTTTCTGCAATTTTGTGGAATTTCTCTAGAATTTTCTGTGATATTGAGGAGATTTTGTGGGATGTTTCTGGAATTTTGTGGGATTTTTCTAGGATTTTGAGGAGACTTGAAGAATTTTGTGGGATTTTTCTTGAATTTTGTGGACATTTGTGGACATTTTGTGGGATGTGGCTGGAGTTTGGTAGGGTTTTGAGAAGATTGAAGGAATTTTGTAACATTTTCCTGGAATTTAGAGGATTTCTCTTGAATTTTGTGGGATTTGGAGGAGACTTGAAGAATTTTGTGGTATTTTTCTTAGATTTTGTGGGACATTTGTGGAGATTTTGTGAGATGTCTGTGGAATTTTGTGGGATATTGAGGAAATGTAGTGATTTTTGTGGGATTTTTCTTGAATTTTGTGGACATTTGTGGAGATTTTGTAGGATGATGCAGGAATTTGGTTGTGTTTTGAGAAGACTGAGGGAATTTTGTGGGATTTTTCCTGGAATTTTGTAGAAATTCTCTAGAATTTTGTGGGATATTGAGGAGATTTTGTGGGATGTTTGTGGGATGTTTGTGGAATTTTGAGGAGATTTGAAGAATTTTGAGGGATTTTTCCTAGATTTTGTGGAAATTGTTGGAGATTTTGTGGGATGTTGCTGGAGTTTGGTAGGATTTTGAGAAGATTGAAGGAATTTTGTAACATTTTCCTGGAATTTTGAGGATTTCTCTTGAATTTCTTGGAATCTGGAGGAGACTTGAAGAATTTTGAGGGAATTTTCTTAGATTTGGTGGAAATTTGTGGGGATTTTGTGAGATGTCTTTGGAATTTTGTAATGTTTGGAGAAGATTTAGGGAATTTTGTGAGGATTTTCCAGAATTTTGAGGGGCTTTCAAGAATTTTGTGGGTGTTTTCTTGAATTTTGTGGAAATTGGTGGAGATTTTTGTGAGATGGTTCTGGAATTTGGTGGGATATTGAGGAAATTTAGTTAATTTTGTGGGATTTTTCTTGAATGATGTGGACATTCGTGGACATTTTGTGGGATGTTACAGGAATTAGGTAAGGTGTTCAGAAGATTTAGGGAATTGTGTGGGGCTTTTCCAGAATTTTGTGGGATTTTTCTTTGATAATGTGAAAATTGGTGGAGGTTTTGTGAGACGTCTCTGGAATTTTGTAATGTTTGGAGAAGATTTAGGGAATTTTGTGGCATTTTTCTGCAATTTTGTGGAATTTCTCTAGAATTTTCTGTGATATTGAGGAGATTTTGTGGGATGGTTCTGGAATTTTGTGGGATATTGAGGAAATTTAGTGATTTTAGTGGGATTTTTCTTGAATTTTGTGGACATTCGTGGAGATTTTGTGAGATGTTGCAGGAATTTGGTAGAAATTTGAGAAGATTTAGAGAATTGTGTGGGGCTTTTCCAGAATTTTGTGCGATTTGGAGGAGACTTGAAGAATTTTGAGGGATTTTTCTTAGATTTTTCTGGAAATTGTTGGAGATTTTGTGAGATGGTGCAGGAATTTGGTTGTGTTTTGAGAAGACTGAGGGAATTTTGTGGGATTTTTCCTGGAATTTTGTGGAAATTCTCTAGAATTTTGTGGGATATTGAGGAGATTTTGTGGGATGTTTGTGGAATTTGGAGGAGACTTGAAGAATTTTGAGGGATTTTTCCTAGATTTTGTGGAAATTGTTGGAGATTTTGTGGGATGTTGCTGGAGTTTGGTAGGATTTTGAGAAGATTGAAGGAATTTTGTAACATTTTCCTGGAATTTTGAGGATTTCTCTTGAATTTCTTGGAATCTGGAGGAGACTTGAAGAATTTTGAGGGAATTTTCTTAGATTTGGTGGAAATTTGTGGGGATTTTGTGAGATGTCTTTGGAATTTTGTAATGTTTGGAGAAGATTTAGGGAATTTTGTGAGGATTTTCCAGAATTTTGAGGGGCTTTCAAGAATTTTGTGGGAGTTTTCTTGAATTTTGTGGAAATTGGTGGAGATTTTTGTGGGATGGTTCTGGAATTTGGTGGGATAGTGAGGAAATTTAGTTAATTTTGTGGGATTTTTCTTGAATGATGTGGACATTCGTGGACATTTTGTGGGATGTTACAGGAATTAGGTAAGGTGTTCAGAAGATTTAGGGAATTGTGTGGGGCTTTTCCAGAATTTTGTGGGATTTTTCTTTGATAATGTGAAAATTGGTGGAGGTTTTGTGAGACGTCTCTGGAATTTTGTAATGTTTGGAGAAGATTTAGGGAATTTTGTGGCATTTTTCTGCAATTTTGTGGAATTTCTCTAGAATTTTCTGTGATATTGAGGAGATTTTGTGGGATGGTTCTGGAATTTTGTGGGATATTGAGGAAATTTAGTGATTTTAGTGGGATTTTTCTTGAATTTTGTGGACATTCGTGGAGATTTTGTGAGATGTTGCAGGAATTTGGTAGAAATTTGAGAAGATTTAGAGAATTGTGTGGGGCTTTTCCAGAATTTTGTGCGATTTGGAGGAGACTTGAAGAATTTTGAGGGATTTTTCTTAGATTTTTCTGGAAATTGTTGGAGATTTTGTGAGATGGTGCAGGAATTTGGTTGTGTTTTGAGAAGACTGAGGGAATTTTGTGGGATTTTTCCTGGAATTTTGTGGAAATTCTCTAGAATTTTGTGGGATATTGAGGAGATTTTGTGGGATGTTTGTGGGATGTTTGTGGAATTTTGAGGAGACTTGAAGAATTTTGAGGGATTTTTCCTAGATTTTGTGGAAATTGTTGGAGATTTTGTGGGATGTTGCTGGAGTTTGGTGGGATTTTGAGAAGATGGAAGGAATTTTGTAACATTTTCCTGGAATTTTGAGGATTTCTCTTGAATTTCTTGGAATCTGGAGGAGACTTGAAGAATTTTGAGGGAATTTTCTTAGATTTGGTGGAAATTTGTGGGGATTTTGTGAGATGTCTTTGGAATTTTGTAATGTTTGGAGAAGATTTAGGGAATTTTGTGAGGATTTTCCAGAATTTTGAGGGGCTTTCAAGAATTTTGTGGGAGTTTTCTTGAATTTTGTGGAAATTGGTGGAGATTTTTGTGAGATGGTTCTGGAATTTGGTGGGATATTGAGGACATTTAGTTAATTTTGTGGGATTTTTCTTGAATTATGTGGACATTCGTGGACATTTTGTGGGATGTTACAGGAATTTGGTAAGGTGTTCAGAAGATTTAGGGAATTGTGTGGGGCTTTTCCAGAATTTTGTGGGATTTTTCTTTGATAATGTGAAAATTGGTGGAGGTTTTGTGAGACGTCTCTGGAATTTTGTAATGTTTGGAGAAGATTTAGGGAATTTTGTGGCATTTTTCTGCAATTTTGTGGAATTTCTCTAGAATTTTCTGTGATATTGAGGAGATTTTGTGGGATGGTTCTGGAATTTTGTGGGATATTGAGGAAATTTAGTGATTTTAGTGGGATTTTTCTTGAATTTTGTGGACATTCGTGGAGATTTTGTGAGATGTTGCAGGAATTTGGTAGAAATTTGAGAAGATTTAGAGAATTGTGTGGGGCTTTTCCAGAATTTTGTGCGATTTGGAGGAGACTTGAAGAATTTTGAGGGATTTTTCTTAGATTTTTCTGGAAATTGTTGGAGATTTTGTGAGATGGTGCAGGAATTTGGTTGCGTTTTGAGAAGACTGAGGGAATTTTGTGGGATTTTTCCTGGAATTTTGTGGAAATTCTCTAGAATTTTTTGGGATATTGAGGAGATTTTGTGGGATGTTTGTGGGATGTTTGTGGAATTTTGAGGAGACTTGAAGAATTTTGAGGGATTTTTCCTAGATTTTGTGGAAATTGTTGGAGATTTTGTGGGATGTTGCTGGAGTTTGGTGGGATTTTGAGAAGATTGAAGGAATTTTGTAACATTTTCCTGGAATTTTGAGGATTTTTCTTGAATTTCTTGATATCTGGAGGAGACTTGAAGAATTTTGAGGGAATTTTCTTAGATTTGGTGGAAATTTGTGGGGATTTTGTGAGATGTCTTTGGAATTTTGTAATGTTTGGAGAAGATTTAGGGAATTTTGTGCGGATTTTCCAGAATTTTGAGGGGCTTTCAAGAATTTTGTGGGAGTTTTCTTGAATTTTGTGGAAATTGGTGGAGATTTTTATGAGATGGTTCTGGAATTTGGTGGGATATTGGGGACATTTAGTTAATTTTGTGGGATTTTTCTTGAATTATGTGGACATTCGTGGACATTTTGTGGGATGTTACAGGAATTTGGTAAGGTGTTCAGAAGATTTAGGGAATTGTGTGGGGCTTTTCCAGAATTTTGTGGGATTTTTCTTTGATAATGTGAAAATTGGTGGAGGTTTTGTGAGACGTCTCTGGAATTTTGTAATGTTTGGAGAAGATTTAGGGAATTTTGTGGCATTTTTCTGCAATTTTGTGGAATTTCTCTAGAATTTTCTGTGATATTGAGGAGATTTTGTGGGATGGTTCTGGAATTTTGTGGGATATTGAGGAAATTTAGTGATTTTAGTGGGATTTTTCTTGAATTTTGTGGACATTCGTGGAGATTTTGTGAGATGTTGCAGGAATTTGGTAGAAATTTGAGAAGATTTAGAGAATTGTGTGGGGCTTTTCCAGAATTTTGTGCGATTTGGAGGAGACTTGAAGAATTTTGAGGGATTTTTCTTAGATTTTTCTGGAAATTGTTGGAGATTTTGTGAGATGGTGCAGGAATTTGGTTGCGTTTTGAGAAGACTGAGGGAATTTTGTGGGATTTTTCCTGGAATTTTGTGGAAATTCTCTAGAATTTTTTGGGATATTGAGGAGATTTTGTGGGATGTTTGTGGGATGTTTGTGGAATTTTGAGGAGACTTGAAGAATTTTGAGGGATTTTTCCTAGATTTTGTGGAAATTGTTGGAGATTTTGTGGGATGTTGCTGGAGTTTGGTGGGATTTTGAGAAGATTGAAGGAATTTTGTAACATTTTCCTGGAATTTTGAGGATTTTTCTTGAATTTCTTGATATCTGGAGGAGACTTGAAGAATTTTGAGGGAATTTTCTTAGATTTGGTGGAAATTTGTGGGGATTTTGTGAGATGTCTTTGGAATTTTGTAATGTTTGGAGAAGATTTAGGGAATTTTGTGAGGATTTTCCAGAATTTTGAGGGGCTTTCAAGAATTTTGTGGGAGTTTTCTTGAATTTTGTGGAAATTGGTGGAGATTTTTGTGAGATGGTTCTGGAATTTGGTGGGATATTGAGGACATTTAGTTAATTTTGTGGGATTTTTCTTGAATGATGTGGACATTCGTGGACATTTTGTGGGATGTTACAGGAATTTGGTAAGGTGTTCAGAAGATTTAGGGAATTGTGTGGGGCTTTTCCAGAATTTTGTGGGATTTTTCTTTGATAATGTGAAAATTGGTGGAGGTTTTGTGAGACGTCTCTGGAATTTTGTAATGTTTGGAGAAGATTTAGGGAATTTTGTGGCATTTTTCTGCAATTTTGTGGAATTTCTCTAGAATTTTCTGTGATATTGAGGAGATTTTGTGGGATGGTTCTGGAATTTTGTGGGATATTGAGGAAATTTAGTGATTTTAGTGGGATTTTTCTTGAATTTTGTGGACATTCGTGGAGATTTTGTGAGATGTTGCAGGAATTTGGTAGAAATTTGAGAAGATTTAGAGAATTGTGTGGGGCTTTTCCAGAATTTTGTGCGATTTGGAGGAGACTTGAAGAATTTTGAGGGATTTTTCTTAGATTTTTCTGGAAATTGTTGGAGATTTTGTGAGATGGTGCAGGAATTTGGTTGTGTTTTGAGAAGACTGAGGGAATTTTGTGGGATTTTTCCTGGAATTTTGTGGAAATTCTCTAGAATTTTGTGGGATATTGAGGAGATTTTGTGGGATGTTTTTGGGATTTGGAGGAGACTTGAAGAATTTTGAGGGATTTTTCCTAGATTTTGTGGAAATTGTTGGAGATTTTGTGGGATGTTGCTGGAGTTTGGTAGGATTTTGAGAAGATTGAAGGAATTTTGTAACATTTTCCTGGAATTTTGAGGATTTCTCTTGAATTTCTTGGAATCTGGAGGAGACTTGAAGAACTTTGAGGGAATTTTCTTAGATTTGGTGGAAATTTGTGGGGATTTTGTGAGATGTCTTTGGAATTTTGTAATGCTTGGAGAAGATTTAGGGAATTTTGTGCGGATTTTCCAGAATTTTGAGAGGCTTTCAAGAATTTTGTGGGAGTTTTCTTGAATTTTGTGGAAATTGGTGGAGATTTTTGTGAGATGGTTCTGGAATTTGGTGGGATATTGAGGACATTTAGTTAATTTTGTGGGATTTTTCTTGAATTATGTGGACAGTCGTGGACATTTTGTGGGATGTTACAGGAATTTGGTAAGGTGTTCAGAAGATTTAGGGAATTGTGTGGGGCTTTTCCAGAATTTTGTGGGATTTTTCTTTGATAATGTGAAAATTGGTGGAGATTTTGTGAGACGTCTCTGGAATTTTGTAATGTTTGGAGAAGATTTAGGGAATTTTGTGGCATTTTTCTGCAATTTTGTGGAATTTCTCTAGAATTTTCTGTGATATTGAGGAGATTTTGTGGGATGTTTCTGGAATTTTGTGGGATTTTTCTAGGATTTGGAGGAGACTTGAAGAATTTTGTGGGATTTTTCTTGAATTTTGTGGACATTTGTGGACATTTTGTGGGATGTGGCTGGAGTTTGGTAGGGTTTTGAGAAGATTGAAGGAATTTTGTAACATTTTCCTGGAATTTTGAGGACTTCTCTTGAATTTTGTGGGATTTGGAGGAGACTTGAAGAATTTTGAGGGAATTTTCTTAGATTTTGTGGGACATTTGTGGGGATTTTGTGAGATGTCTGTGGAATTTTGTAATGTTTGGAGAAGGTTTAGGGAATTTTGTGGGATTTTTTTAGTATTTTGAGGAGCTTTTCAAGAATTTTGTGGCAGTTTTCTTGAATTTTGTGGAAATTGGTGGAGACCTGAAGAATTTTGAGGGAATTTCCGTAGATTTTGTGGAAATGTGTGGAGATTTTTTGCGATGTCTGGTATTTTGTAATGTTTTGGGAAGATTGTGGGAATTGTGTGGGATATTTCTGGAATTTTGAGAGGCTTTCAAGAATTTTGTGGGAGTTTTCTTGAATTTTGTGGCAATTTGTTGAGATTTTTGTGAGATGGTTCTGGAATTTTGTGGGATATTGAGGAAATTTAGTGATTTTAGTGGGATTTTTCTTGAATTTTGTGGACATTCGTGGAGATTTTGTGAGATGTTGCAGGAATTTGGTAGAAATTTGAGAAGATTTAGAGAATTGTGTGGGGCTTTTCCAGAATTTTGTGCGATTTGGAGGAGACTTGAAGAATTTTGAGGGATTTTTCTTAGATTTTTCTGGAAATTGTTGGAGATTTTGTGAGATGGTGCAGGAATTTGGTTGTGTTTTGAGAAGACTGAGGGAATTTTGTGGGATTTTTCCTGGAATTTTGTGGAAATTCTCTAGAATTTTGTGGGATATTGAGGAGATTTTGTGAGATGTTTGTGGAATTTTGAGGAGACTTGAAGAATTTTGTGGTATTTTTCTTGAATTTTGTGGCAATTTGTGGACATTTGGTGGGATGTGGCTGGAGTTTGGTCGAGTTTTGAGAAGATTGAAGGAATTTTGTAGCATTTTCCTGGAATTTTGAGGATTTGTCTCGAATCCTGTGAGATTTGGAGGAGACTTGAAGAATTTTGAGGGAATTTTCTTAGATTTTGTGGGACATTTGTGGAGGTTTTGTGAGATGTCTGTGGAATTTTGTGGGATATTGAGGAAATTTAGTGATTTTTGTGGGATTTTTCTTGAATTTTGTGGACATTTGTGGAGATTTTGTAGGATGATGCAGGAATTTGGTTGTGTTTTGAGAAGATTGAGGGAATTTTGTGGGATTTTTCTGGAATTTTGTGGAAATTCTCTAGAATTTTGTGGGATATTGAGGAGATTTTGTGGGATGTTTGTGGGATGTTTGTGGGATTTGGAGGAGACTTGAAGAATTTTGAGGGATTTTTCCTAGATTTTGTGGAAATTGTTGGAGATTTTGTGGGATGTTGCTGGAGTTTGGTAGGATTTTGAGAAGATTGAAGGAATTTTGTAACATTTTCCTGGAATTTTGAGGATTTCTCTTGAATTTCTTGGAATCTGGAGGAGACTTGAAGAACTTTGAGGGAATTTTCTTAGATTTGGTGGAAATTTGTGGGGATTTTGTGAGATGTCTTTGGAATTTTGTAATGTTCGGAGAAGATTTAGGGAATTTTGTGAGGATTTTCCAGAATTTTGAGAGGCTTTCAAGAATTTTGTGGGAGTTTTCTTGAATTTTGTGGAAATTGGTGGAGATTTTTGTGAGATGGTTCTGGAATTTGGTGGGATATTGAGGACATTTAGTTAATTTTGTGGGATTTTTCTTGAATTATGTGGACATTCGTGGACATTTTGTGGGATGTTACAGGAATTTGGTAAGGTGTTCAGAAGATTTAGGGAATTGTGTGGGGCTTTTCCAGAATTTTGTGGGATTTTTCTTTGATAATGTGAAAATTGGTGGAGGTTTTGTGAGACGTCTCTGGAATTTTGTAATGTTTGGAGAAGATTTAGGGAATTTTGTGGCATTTTTCTGCAATTTTGTGGAATTTCTCTAGAATTTTCTGTGATATTGAGGAGATTTTGTGGGATGTTTCTGGAATTTTGTGGGATTTTTCTAGGATTTGGAGGAGACTTGAAGAATTTTGTGGGATTTTTCTTGAATTTTGTGGACATTTGTGGACATTTTGTGGGATGTGGCTGGAGTTTGGTAGGGTTTTGAGAAGATTGAAGGAATTTTGTAACATTTTCCTGGAATTTTGAGGATTTCTCTTGAATTTTGTGGGATTTGGAGGAGACTTGAAGAATTTTGAGGGAATTTTCTTAGATTTGGTGGAAATTTGTGGGGATTTTGTGAGATGTCTGTGGAATTTTGTAATGTTTGGAGAAGGTTTAGGGAATTTTGTGGGATTTTTTTAGAATTTTGAGGAGCTTTTCAAGAATTTTGTGGCAGTTTTCTTGAATTTTGTGGAAATTGGTGGAGACCTGAAGAATTTTGAGGGAATTTCCGTAGATTTTGTGGAAATGTGTGGAGATTTTTTGCGATGTCTGGTATTTTGTAATGTTTTGGGAAGATTGTGGGAATTGTGTGGGATATTTCTGGAATTTTGAGAGGCTTTCAAGAATTTTGTGGGAGTTTTCTTGAATTTTGTGGCAATTTGTTGAGATTTTTGTGAGATGGTTCTGGAATTTTGTGGGATATTGAGGAAATTTAGTGATTTTAGTGGGATTTTTCTTGAATTTTGTGGACATTCGTGGAGATTTTGTGAGATGTTGCAGGAATTTGGTAGAAATTTGAGAAGATTTAGAGAATTGTGTGGGGCTTTTCCAGAATTTTGTGCGATTTGGAGGAGACTTGAAGAATTTTGAGGGATTTTTCTTAGATTTTTCTGGAAATTGTTGGAGATTTTGTGAGATGGTGCAGGAATTTGGTTGTGTTTTGAGAAGACTGAGGGAATTTTGTGGGATTTTTCCTGGAATTTTGTGGAAATTCTCTAGAATTTTGTGGGATATTGAGGAGATTTTGTGAGATGTTTGTGGAATTTTGAGGAGACTTGAAGAATTTTGTGGTATTTTTCTTGAATTTTGTGGCAATTTGTGGACATTTGGTGGGATGTGGCTGGAGTTTGGTCGAGTTTTGAGAAGATTGAAGGAATTTTGTAGCATTTTCCTGGAATTTTGAGGATTTGTCTCGAATCCTGTGAGATTTGGAGGAGACTTGAAGAATTTTGAGGGAATTTTCTTAGATTTTGTGGGACATTTGTGGAGATTTTGTGAGATGTCTGTGGAATTTTGTGGGATATTGAGGAAATTTAGTGATTTTTGTGGGATTTTTCTTGAATTTTGTGGACATTCGTGGAGATTTTGTAGGATGATGCAGGAATTTGGTTGTGTTTTGAGAAGATTGAGGGAATTTTGTGGGATTTTTCTGGAATTTTGTGGAAATTCTCTAGAATTTTGTGGGATATTGAGGAGATTTTGTGGGATGTTTGTGGGATGTTTGTGGGATTTGGAGGAGACTTGAAGAATTTTGAGGGATTTTTCCTAGATTTTGTGGAAATTGTTGGAGATTTTGTGGGATGTTGCTGGAGTTTGGTAGGATTTTGAGAAGATTGAAGGAATTTTGTAACATTTTCCTGGAATTTTGAGGATTTCTCTTGAATTTCTTGGAATCTGGAGGAGACTTGAAGAACTTTGAGGGAATTTTCTTAGATTTGGTGGAAATTTGTGGGGATTTTGTGAGATGTCTTTGGAATTTTGTAATGCTTGGAGAAGATTTAGGGAATTTTGTGCGGATTTTCCAGAATTTTGAGGGGCTTTCAAGAATTTTGTGGGAGTTTTCTTGAATTTTGTGGAAATTGGTGGAGATTTTTGTGAGATGGTTCTGGAATTTGGTGGGATATTGAGGACATTTAGTTAATTTTGTGGGATTTTTCTTGAATTATGTGGACAGTCGTGGACATTTTGTGGGATGTTACAGGAATTTGGTAAGGTGTTCAGAAGATTTAGGGAATTGTGTGGGGCTTTTCCAGAATTTTGTGGGATTTTTCTTTGATAATGTGAAAATTGGTGGAGATTTTGTGAGACGTCTCTGGAATTTTGTAATGTTTGGAGAAGATTTAGGGAATTTTGTGGCATTTTTCTGCAATTTTGTGGAATTTCTCTAGAATTTTCTGTGATATTGAGGAGATTTTGTGGGATGTTTCTGGAATTTTGTGGGATTTTTCTAGGATTTGGAGGAGACTTGAAGAATTTTGTGGGATTTTTCTTGAATTTTGTGGACATTTGTGGACATTTTGTGGGATGTGGCTGGAGTTTGGTAGGGTTTTGAGAAGATTGAAGGAATTTTGTAACATTTTCCTGGAATTTTGAGGATTTCTCTTGAATTTTGTGGGATTTGGAGGAGACTTGAAGAATTTTGAGGGAATTTTCTTAGATTTTGTGGGACATTTGTGGGGATTTTGTGAGATGTCTGTGGAATTTTGTAATGTTTGGAGAAGGTTTAGGGAATTTTGTGGGATTTTTTTAGTATTTTGAGGAGCTTTTCAAGAATTTTGTGGCAGTTTTCTTGAATTTTGTGGAAATTGGTGGAGACCTGAAGAATTTTGAGGGAATTTCCGTAGATTTTGTGGAAATGTGTGGAGATTTTTTGCGATGTCTGGTATTTTGTAATGTTTTGGGAAGATTGTGGGAATTGTGTGGGATATTTCTGGAATTTTGAGAGGCTTTCAAGAATTTTGTGGGAGTTTTCTTGAATTTTGTGGCAATTTGTTGAGATTTTTGTGAGATGGTTCTGGAATTTTGTGGGATATTGAGGAAATTTAGTGATTTTAGTGGGATTTTTCTTGAATTTTGTGGACATTCGTGGAGATTTTGTGAGATGTTGCAGGAATTTGGTAGAAATTTGAGAAGATTTAGAGAATTGTGTGGGGCTTTTCCAGAATTTTGTGCGATTTGGAGGAGACTTGAAGAATTTTGAGGGATTTTTCTTAGATTTTTCTGGAAATTGTTGGAGATTTTGTGAGATGGTGCAGGAATTTGGTTGTGTTTTGAGAAGACTGAGGGAATTTTGTGGGATTTTTCCTGGAATTTTGTGGAAATTCTCTAGAATTTTGTGGGATATTGAGGAGATTTTGTGAGATGTTTGTGGAATTTTGAGGAGACTTGAAGAATTTTGTGGTATTTTTCTTGAATTTTGTGGCAATTTGTGGACATTTGGTGGGATGTGGCTGGAGTTTGGTCGAGTTTTGAGAAGATTGAAGGAATTTTGTAGCATTTTCCTGGAATTTTGAGGATTTGTCTCGAATCCTGTGAGATTTGGAGGAGACTTGAAGAATTTTGAGGGAATTTTCTTAGATTTTGTGGGACATTTGTGGAGGTTTTGTGAGATGTCTGTGGAATTTTGTGGGATATTGAGGAAATTTAGTGATTTTTGTGGGATTTTTCTTGAATTTTGTGGACATCTGTGGAGATTTTGTAGGATGATGCAGGAATTTGGTTGTGTTTTGAGAAGATTGAGGGAATTTTGTGGGATTTTTCTGGAATTTTGTGGAAATTCTCTAGAATTTTGTGGGATATTGAGGAGATTTTGTGGGATGTTTGTGGGATGTTTGTGGGATTTGGAGGAGACTTGAAGAATTTTGAGGGATTTTTCCTAGATTTTGTGGAAATTGTTGGAGATTTTGTGGGATGTTGCTGGAGTTTGGTAGGATTTTGAGAAGATTGAAGGAATTTTGTAACATTTTCCTGGAATTTTGAGGATTTCTCTTGAATTTCTTGGAATCTGGAGGAGACTTGAAGAACTTTGAGGGAATTTTCTTAGATTTGGTGGAAATTTGTGGGGATTTTGTGAGATGTCTTTGGAATTTTGTAATGTTCGGAGAAGATTTAGGGAATTTTGTGAGGATTTTCCAGAATTTTGAGAGGCTTTCAAGAATTTTGTGGGAGTTTTCTTGAATTTTGTGGAAATTGGTGGAGATTTTTGTGAGATGGTTCTGGAATTTGGTGGGATATTGAGGACATTTAGTTAATTTTGTGGGATTTTTCTTGAATTATGTGGACATTCGTGGACATTTTGTGGGATGTTACAGGAATTTGGTAAGGTGTTCAGAAGATTTAGGGAATTGTGTGGGGCTTTTCCAGAATTTTGTGGGATTTTTCTTTGATAATGTGAAAATTGGTGGAGGTTTTGTGAGACGTCTCTGGAATTTTGTAATGTTTGGAGAAGATTTAGGGAATTTTGTGGCATTTTTCTGCAATTTTGTGGAATTTCTCTAGAATTTTCTGTGATATTGAGGAGATTTTGTGGGATGTTTCTGGAATTTTGTGGGATTTTTCTAGGATTTGGAGGAGACTTGAAGAATTTTGGTGGATTTTTCTTGAATTTTGTGGACATTTGTGGACATTTTGTGGGATGTGGCTGGAGTTTGGTAGGGTTTTGAGAAGATTGAAGGAATTTTGTAACATTTTCCTGGAATTTTGAGGATTTCTCTTGAATTTTGTGGGATTTGGAGGAGACTTGAAGAATTTTGAGGGAATTTTCTTAGATTTGGTGGAAATTTGTGGGGATTTTGTGAGATGTCTGTGGAATTTTGTAATGTTTGGAGAAGGTTTAGGGAATTTTGTGGGATTTTTTTAGAATTTTGAGGAGCTTTTCAAGAATTTTGTGGCAGTTTTCTTGAATTTTGTGGAAATTGGTGGAGACCTGAAGAATTTTGAGGGAATTTCCGTAGATTTTGTGGAAATGTGTGGAGATTTTTTGCGATGTCTGGTATTTTGTAATGTTTTGGGAAGATTGTGGGAATTGTGTGGGATATTTCTGGAATTTTGAGAGGCTTTCAAGAATTTTGTGGGAGTTTTCTTGAATTTTGTGGCAATTTGTTGAGATTTTTGTGAGATGGTTCTGGAATTTTGTGGGATATTGAGGAAATTTAGTGATTTTAGTGGGATTTTTCTTGAATTTTGTGGACATTCGTGGAGATTTTGTGAGATGTTGCAGGAATTTGGTAGAAATTTGAGAAGATTTAGAGAATTGTGTGGGGCTTTTCCAGAATTTTGTGCGATTTGGAGGAGACTTGAAGAATTTTGAGGGATTTTTCTTAGATTTTTCTGGAAATTGTTGGAGATTTTGTGAGATGGTGCAGGAATTTGGTTGTGTTTTGAGAAGACTGAGGGAATTTTGTGGGATTTTTCCTGGAATTTTGTGGAAATTCTCTAGAATTTTGTGGGATATTGAGGAGATTTTGTGAGATGTTTGTGGAATTTTGAGGAGACTTGAAGAATTTTGTGGTATTTTTCTTGAATTTTGTGGCAATTTGTGGACATTTGGTGGGATGTGGCTGGAGTTTGGTCGAGTTTTGAGAAGATTGAAGGAATTTTGTAGCATTTTCCTGGAATTTTGAGGATTTGTCTCGAATCCTGTGAGATTTGGAGGAGACTTGAAGAATTTTGAGGGAATTTTCTTAGATTTTGTGGGACATTTGTGGAGATTTTGTGAGATGTCTGTGGAATTTTGTGGGATATTGAGGAAATTTAGTGATTTTTGTGGGATTTTTCTTGAATTTTGTGGACATTCGTGGAGATTTTGTAGGATGATGCAGGAATTTGGTTGTGTTTTGAGAAGATTGAGGGAATTTTGTGGGATTTTTCTGGAATTTTGTGGAAATTCTCTAGAATTTTGTGGGATATTGAGGAGATTTTGTGGGATGTTTGTGGGATGTTTGTGGGATTTGGAGGAGACTTGAAGAATTTTGAGGGATTTTTCCTAGATTTTGTGGAAATTGTTGGAGATTTTGTGGGATGTTGCTGGAGTTTGGTAGGATTTTGAGAAGATTGAAGGAATTTTGTAACATTTTCCTGGAATTTTGAGGATTTCTCTTGAATTTCTTGGAATCTGGAGGAGACTTGAAGAACTTTGAGGGAATTTTCTTAGATTTGGTGGAAATTTGTGGGGATTTTGTGAGATGTCTTTGGAATTTTGTAATGCTTGGAGAAGATTTAGGGAATTTTGTGCGGATTTTCCAGAATTTTGAGGGGCTTTCAAGAATTTTGTGGGAGTTTTCTTGAATTTTGTGGAAATTGGTGGAGATTTTTGTGAGATGGTTCTGGAATTTGGTGGGATATTGAGGACATTTAGTTAATTTTGTGGGATTTTTCTTGAATTATGTGGACAGTCGTGGACATTTTGTGGGATGTTACAGGAATTTGGTAAGGTGTTCAGAAGATTTAGGGAATTGTGTGGGGCTTTTCCAGAATTTTGTGGGATTTTTCTTTGATAATGTGAAAATTGGTGGAGATTTTGTGAGACGTCTCTGGAATTTTGTAATGTTTGGAGAAGATTTAGGGAATTTTGTGGCATTTTTCTGCAATTTTGTGGAATTTCTCTAGAATTTTCTGTGATATTGAGGAGATTTTGTGGGATGTTTCTGGAATTTTGTGGGATTTTTCTAGGATTTGGAGGAGACTTGAAGAATTTTGTGGGATTTTTCTTGAATTTTGTGGACATTTGTGGACATTTTGTGGGATGTGGCTGGAGTTTGGTAGGGTTTTGAGAAGATTGAAGGAATTTTGTAACATTTTCCTGGAATTTTGAGGATTTCTCTTGAATTTTGTGGGATTTGGAGGAGACTTGAAGAATTTTGAGGGAATTTTCTTAGATTTTGTGGGACATTTGTGGGGATTTTGTGAGATGTCTGTGGAATTTTGTAATGTTTGGAGAAGGTTTAGGGAATTTTGTGGGATTTTTTTAGTATTTTGAGGAGCTTTTCAAGAATTTTGTGGCAGTTTTCTTGAATTTTGTGGAAATTGGTGGAGACCTGAAGAATTTTGAGGGAATTTCCGTAGATTTTGTGGAAATGTGTGGAGATTTTTTGCGATGTCTGGTATTTTGTAATGTTTTGGGAAGATTGTGGGAATTGTGTGGGATATTTCTGGAATTTTGAGAGGCTTTCAAGAATTTTGTGGGAGTTTTCTTGAATTTTGTGGCAATTTGTTGAGATTTTTGTGAGATGGTTCTGGAATTTTGTGGGATATTGAGGAAATTTAGTGATTTTAGTGGGATTTTTCTTGAATTTTGTGGACATTCGTGGAGATTTTGTGAGATGTTGCAGGAATTTGGTAGAAATTTGAGAAGATTTAGAGAATTGTGTGGGGCTTTTCCAGAATTTTGTGCGATTTGGAGGAGACTTGAAGAATTTTGAGGGATTTTTCTTAGATTTTTCTGGAAATTGTTGGAGATTTTGTGAGATGGTGCAGGAATTTGGTTGTGTTTTGAGAAGACTGAGGGAATTTTGTGGGATTTTTCCTGGAATTTTGTGGAAATTCTCTAGAATTTTGTGGGATATTGAGGAGATTTTGTGAGATGTTTGTGGAATTTTGAGGAGACTTGAAGAATTTTGTGGTATTTTTCTTGAATTTTGTGGCAATTTGTGGACATTTGGTGGGATGTGGCTGGAGTTTGGTCGAGTTTTGAGAAGATTGAAGGAATTTTGTAGCATTTTCCTGGAATTTTGAGGATTTGTCTCGAATCCTGTGAGATTTGGAGGAGACTTGAAGAATTTTGAGGGAATTTTCTTAGATTTTGTGGGACATTTGTGGAGATTTTGTGAGATGTCTGTGGAATTTTGTGGGATATTGAGGAAATTTAGTGATTTTTGTGGGATTTTTCTTGAATTTTGTGGACATTCGTGGAGATTTTGTAGGATGATGCAGGAATTTGGTTGTGTTTTGAGAAGATTGTGGGAATTTTGTGGGATTTTTCTGGAATTTTGTGGAAATTCTCTAGAATTTTGTGGGATATTGAGGAGATTTTGTGGGATGTTTGTGGGATGTTTGTGGGATTTGGAGGAGACTTGAAGAATTTTGAGGGATTTTTCCTAGATTTTGTGGAAATTGTTGGAGATTTTGTGGGATGTTGCTGGAGTTTGGTAGGATTTTGAGAAGATTGAAGGAATTTTGTAACATTTTCCTGGAATTTTGAGGATTTCTCTTGAATTTCTTGGAATCTGGAGGAGACTTGAAGAACTTTGAGGGAATTTTCTTAGATTTGGTGGAAATTTGTGGGGATTTTGTGAGATGTCTTTGGAATTTTGTAATGTTCGGAGAAGATTTAGGGAATTTTGTGAGGATTTTCCAGAATTTTGAGAGGCTTTCAAGAATTTTGTGGGAGTTTTCTTGAATTTTGTGGAAATTGGTGGAGATTTTTGTGAGATGGTTCTGGAATTTGGTGGGATATTGAGGACATTTAGTTAATTTTGTGGGATTTTTCTTGAATTATGTGGACATTCGTGGACATTTTGTGGGATGTTACAGGAATTTGGTAAGGTGTTCAGAAGATTTAGGGAATTGTGTGGGGCTTTTCCAGAATTTTGTGGGATTTTTCTTTGATAATGTGAAAATTGGTGGAGGTTTTGTGAGACGTCTCTGGAATTTTGTAATGTTTGGAGAAGATTTAGGGAATTTTGTGGCATTTTTCTGCAATTTTGTGGAATTTCTCTAGAATTTTCTGTGATATTGAGGAGATTTTGTGGGATGTTTCTGGAATTTTGTGGGATTTTTCTAGGATTTGGAGGAGACTTGAAGAATTTTGGTGGATTTTTCTTGAATTTTGTGGACATTTGTGGACATTTTGTGGGATGTGGCTGGAGTTTGGTAGGGTTTTGAGAAGATTGAAGGAATTTTGTAACATTTTCCTGGAATTTTGAGGATTTCTCTTGAATTTTGTGGGATTTGGAGGAGACTTGAAGAATTTTGAGGGAATTTTCTTAGATTTGGTGGAAATTTGTGGGGATTTTGTGAGATGTCTGTGGAATTTTGTAATGTTTGGAGAAGGTTTAGGGAATTTTGTGGGATTTTTTTAGAATTTTGAGGAGCTTTTCAAGAATTTTGTGGCAGTTTTCTTGAATTTTGTGGAAATTGGTGGAGACCTGAAGAATTTTGAGGGAATTTCCGTAGATTTTGTGGAAATGTGTGGAGATTTTTTGCGATGTCTGGTATTTTGTAATGTTTTGGGAAGATTGTGGGAATTGTGTGGGATATTTCTGGAATTTTGAGAGGCTTTCAAGAATTTTGTGGGAGTTTTCTTGAATTTTGTGGCAATTTGTTGAGATTTTTGTGAGATGGTTCTGGAATTTTGTGGGATATTGAGGAAATTTAGTGATTTTAGTGGGATTTTTCTTGAATTTTGTGGACATTCGTGGAGATTTTGTGAGATGTTGCAGGAATTTGGTAGAAATTTGAGAAGATTTAGAGAATTGTGTGGGGCTTTTCCAGAATTTTGTGCGATTTGGAGGAGACTTGAAGAATTTTGAGGGATTTTTCTTAGATTTTTCTGGAAATTGTTGGAGATTTTGTGAGATGGTGCAGGAATTTGGTTGTGTTTTGAGAAGACTGAGGGAATTTTGTGGGATTTTTCCTGGAATTTTGTGGAAATTCTCTAGAATTTTGTGGGATATTGAGGAGATTTTGTGAGATGTTTGTGGAATTTTGAGGAGACTTGAAGAATTTTGTGGTATTTTTCTTGAATTTTGTGGCAATTTGTGGACATTTGGTGGGATGTGGCTGGAGTTTGGTCGAGTTTTGAGAAGATTGAAGGAATTTTGTAGCATTTTCCTGGAATTTTGAGGATTTGTCTCGAATCCTGTGAGATTTGGAGGAGACTTGAAGAATTTTGAGGGAATTTTCTTAGATTTTGTGGGACATTTGTGGAGATTTTGTGAGATGTCTGTGGAATTTTGTGGGATATTGAGGAAATTTAGTGATTTTTGTGGGATTTTTCTTGAATTTTGTGGACATTCGTGGAGATTTTGTAGGATGATGCAGGAATTTGGTTGTGTTTTGAGAAGATTGAGGGAATTTTGTGGGATTTTTCTGGAATTTTGTGGAAATTCTCTAGAATTTTGTGGGATATTGAGGAGATTTTGTGGGATGTTTGTGGGATGTTTGTGGGATTTGGAGGAGACTTGAAGAATTTTGAGGGATTTTTCCTAGATTTTGTGGAAATTGTTGGAGATTTTGTGGGATGTTGCTGGAGTTTGGTAGGATTTTGAGAAGATTGAAGGAATTTTGTAACATTTTCCTGGAATTTTGAGGATTTCTCTTGAATTTCTTGGAATCTGGAGGAGACTTGAAGAACTTTGAGGGAATTTTCTTAGATTTGGTGGAAATTTGTGGGGATTTTGTGAGATGTCTTTGGAATTTTGTAATGCTTGGAGAAGATTTAGGGAATTTTGTGCGGATTTTCCAGAATTTTGAGGGGCTTTCAAGAATTTTGTGGGAGTTTTCTTGAATTTTGTGGAAATTGGTGGAGATTTTTGTGAGATGGTTCTGGAATTTGGTGGGATATTGAGGACATTTAGTTAATTTTGTGGGATTTTTCTTGAATTATGTGGACAGTCGTGGACATTTTGTGGGATGTTACAGGAATTTGGTAAGGTGTTCAGAAGATTTAGGGAATTGTGTGGGGCTTTTCCAGAATTTTGTGGGATTTTTCTTTGATAATGTGAAAATTGGTGGAGATTTTGTGAGACGTCTCTGGAATTTTGTAATGTTTGGAGAAGATTTAGGGAATTTTGTGGCATTTTTCTGCAATTTTGTGGAATTTCTCTAGAATTTTCTGTGATATTGAGGAGATTTTGTGGGATGTTTCTGGAATTTTGTGGGATTTTTCTAGGATTTGGAGGAGACTTGAAGAATTTTGTGGGATTTTTCTTGAATTTTGTGGACATTTGTGGACATTTTGTGGGATGTGGCTGGAGTTTGGTAGGGTTTTGAGAAGATTGAAGGAATTTTGTAACATTTTCCTGGAATTTTGAGGATTTCTCTTGAATTTTGTGGGATTTGGAGGAGACTTGAAGAATTTTGAGGGAATTTTCTTAGATTTTGTGGGACATTTGTGGGGATTTTGTGAGATGTCTGTGGAATTTTGTAATGTTTGGAGAAGGTTTAGGGAATTTTGTGGGATTTTTTTAGTATTTTGAGGAGCTTTTCAAGAATTTTGTGGCAGTTTTCTTGAATTTTGTGGAAATTGGTGGAGACCTGAAGAATTTTGAGGGAATTTCCGTAGATTTTGTGGAAATGTGTGGAGATTTTTTGCGATGTCTGGTATTTTGTAATGTTTTGGGAAGATTGTGGGAATTGTGTGGGATATTTCTGGAATTTTGAGAGGCTTTCAAGAATTTTGTGGGAGTTTTCTTGAATTTTGTGGCAATTTGTTGAGATTTTTGTGAGATGGTTCTGGAATTTTGTGGGATATTGAGGAAATTTAGTGATTTTAGTGGGATTTTTCTTGAATTTTGTGGACATTCGTGGAGATTTTGTGAGATGTTGCAGGAATTTGGTAGAAATTTGAGAAGATTTAGAGAATTGTGTGGGGCTTTTCCAGAATTTTGTGCGATTTGGAGGAGACTTGAAGAATTTTGAGGGATTTTTCTTAGATTTTTCTGGAAATTGTTGGAGATTTTGTGAGATGGTGCAGGAATTTGGTTGTGTTTTGAGAAGACTGAGGGAATTTTGTGGGATTTTTCCTGGAATTTTGTGGAAATTCTCTAGAATTTTGTGGGATATTGAGGAGATTTTGTGAGATGTTTGTGGAATTTTGAGGAGACTTGAAGAATTTTGTGGTATTTTTCTTGAATTTTGTGGCAATTTGTGGACATTTGGTGGGATGTGGCTGGAGTTTGGTCGAGTTTTGAGAAGATTGAAGGAATTTTGTAGCATTTTCCTGGAATTTTGAGGATTTGTCTCGAATCCTGTGAGATTTGGAGGAGACTTGAAGAATTTTGAGGGAATTTTCTTAGATTTTGTGGGACATTTGTGGAGGTTTTGTGAGATGTCTGTGGAATTTTGTGGGATATTGAGGAAATTTAGTGATTTTTGTGGGATTTTTCTTGAATTTTGTGGACATTCGTGGAGATTTTGTAGGATGATGCAGGAATTTGGTTGTGTTTTGAGAAGATTGAGGGAATTTTGTGGGATTTTTCTGGAATTTTGTGGAAATTCTCTAGAATTTTGTGGGATATTGAGGAGATTTTGTGGGATGTTTGTGGGATGTTTGTGGGATTTGGAGGAGACTTGAAGAATTTTGAGGGATTTTTCCTAGATTTTGTGGAAATTGTTGGAGATTTTGTGGGATGTTGCTGGAGTTTGGTAGGATTTTGAGAAGATTGAAGGAATTTTGTAACATTTTCCTGGAATTTTGAGGATTTCTCTTGAATTTCTTGGAATCTGGAGGAGACTTGAAGAACTTTGAGGGAATTTTCTTAGATTTGGTGGAAATTTGTGGGGATTTTGTGAGATGTCTTTGGAATTTTGTAATGTTCGGAGAAGATTTAGGGAATTTTGTGAGGATTTTCCAGAATTTTGAGAGGCTTTCAAGAATTTTGTGGGAGTTTTCTTGAATTTTGTGGAAATTGGTGGAGATTTTTGTGAGATGGTTCTGGAATTTGGTGGGATATTGAGGACATTTAGTTAATTTTGTGGGATTTTTCTTGAATTATGTGGACATTCGTGGACATTTTGTGGGATGTTACAGGAATTTGGTAAGGTGTTCAGAAGATTTAGGGAATTGTGTGGGGCTTTTCCAGAATTTTGTGGGATTTTTCTTTGATAATGTGAAAATTGGTGGAGGTTTTGTGAGACGTCTCTGGAATTTTGTAATGTTTGGAGAAGATTTAGGGAATTTTGTGGCATTTTTCTGCAATTTTGTGGAATTTCTCTAGAATTTTCTGTGATATTGAGGAGATTTTGTGGGATGTTTCTGGAATTTTGTGGGATTTTTCTAGGATTTGGAGGAGACTTGAAGAATTTTGTGGGATTTTTCTTGAATTTTGTGGACATTTGTGGACATTTTGTGGGATGTGGCTGGAGTTTGGTAGGGTTTTGAGAAGATTGAAGGAATTTTGTAACATTTTCCTGGAATTTTGAGGATTTCTCTTGAATTTTGTGGGATTTGGAGGAGACTTGAAGAATTTTGAGGGAATTTTCTTAGATTTGGTGGAAATTTGTGGGGATTTTGTGAGATGTCTGTGGAATTTTGTAATGTTTGGAGAAGGTTTAGGGAATTTTGTGGGATTTTTTTAGAATTTTGAGGAGCTTTTCAAGAATTTTGTGGCAGTTTTCTTGAATTTTGTGGAAATTGGTGGAGACCTGAAGAATTTTGAGGGAATTTCCGTAGATTTTGTGGAAATGTGTGGAGATTTTTTGCGATGTCTGGTATTTTGTAATGTTTTGGGAAGATTGTGGGAATTGTGTGGGATATTTCTGGAATTTTGAGAGGCTTTCAAGAATTTTGTGGGAGTTTTCTTGAATTTTGTGGCAATTTGTTGAGATTTTTGTGAGATGGTTCTGGAATTTTGTGGGATATTGAGGAAATTTAGTGATTTTAGTGGGATTTTTCTTGAATTTTGTGGACATTCGTGGAGATTTTGTGAGATGTTGCAGGAATTTGGTAGAAATTTGAGAAGATTTAGAGAATTGTGTGGGGCTTTTCCAGAATTTTGTGCGATTTGGAGGAGACTTGAAGAATTTTGAGGGATTTTTCTTAGATTTTTCTGGAAATTGTTGGAGATTTTGTGAGATGGTGCAGGAATTTGGTTGTGTTTTGAGAAGACTGAGGGAATTTTGTGGGATTTTTCCTGGAATTTTGTGGAAATTCTCTAGAATTTTGTGGGATATTGAGGAGATTTTGTGAGATGTTTGTGGAATTTTGAGGAGACTTGAAGAATTTTGTGGTATTTTTCTTGAATTTTGTGGCAATTTGTGGACATTTGGTGGGATGTGGCTGGAGTTTGGTCGAGTTTTGAGAAGATTGAAGGAATTTTGTAGCATTTTCCTGGAATTTTGAGGATTTGTCTCGAATCCTGTGAGATTTGGAGGAGACTTGAAGAATTTTGAGGGAATTTTCTTAGATTTTGTGGGACATTTGTGGAGATTTTGTGAGATGTCTGTGGAATTTTGTGGGATATTGAGGAAATTTAGTGATTTTTGTGGGATTTTTCTTGAATTTTGTGGACATTCGTGGAGATTTTGTAGGATGATGCAGGAATTTGGTTGTGTTTTGAGAAGATTGAGGGAATTTTGTGGGATTTTTCTGGAATTTTGTGGAAATTCTCTAGAATTTTGTGGGATATTGAGGAGATTTTGTGGGATGTTTGTGGGATGTTTGTGGGATTTGGAGGAGACTTGAAGAATTTTGAGGGATTTTTCCTAGATTTTGTGGAAATTGTTGGAGATTTTGTGGGATGTTGCTGGAGTTTGGTAGGATTTTGAGAAGATTGAAGGAATTTTGTAACATTTTCCTGGAATTTTGAGGATTTCTCTTGAATTTCTTGGAATCTGGAGGAGACTTGAAGAACTTTGAGGGAATTTTCTTAGATTTGGTGGAAATTTGTGGGGATTTTGTGAGATGTCTTTGGAATTTTGTAATGCTTGGAGAAGATTTAGGGAATTTTGTGCGGATTTTCCAGAATTTTGAGGGGCTTTCAAGAATTTTGTGGGAGTTTTCTTGAATTTTGTGGAAATTGGTGGAGATTTTTGTGAGATGGTTCTGGAATTTGGTGGGATATTGAGGACATTTAGTTAATTTTGTGGGATTTTTCTTGAATTATGTGGACAGTCGTGGACATTTTGTGGGATGTTACAGGAATTTGGTAAGGTGTTCAGAAGATTTAGGGAATTGTGTGGGGCTTTTCCAGAATTTTGTGGGATTTTTCTTTGATAATGTGAAAATTGGTGGAGATTTTGTGAGACGTCTCTGGAATTTTGTAATGTTTGGAGAAGATTTAGGGAATTTTGTGGCATTTTTCTGCAATTTTGTGGAATTTCTCTAGAATTTTCTGTGATATTGAGGAGATTTTGTGGGATGTTTCTGGAATTTTGTGGGATTTTTCTAGGATTTGGAGGAGACTTGAAGAATTTTGTGGGATTTTTCTTGAATTTTGTGGACATTTGTGGACATTTTGCGGGATGTGGCTGGAGTTTGGTCGGGTTTTGAGAAGATTGAAGGAATTTTGTAACATTTTCCTGGAATTTTGAGGATTTCTCTTGAATTTTGTGGGATTTGGAGGAGACTTGAAGAATTTTGAGGGAATTTTCTTAGATTTTGTGGGACATTTGTGGGGATTTTGTGAGATGTCTGTGGAATTTTGTAATGTTTGGAGAAGGTTTAGGGAATTTTGTGGGATTTTTTTAGTATTTTGAGGAGCTTTTCAAGAATTTTGTGGCAGTTTTCTTGAATTTTGTGGAAATTGGTGGAGACCTGAAGAATTTTGAGGGAATTTCCGTAGATTTTGTGGAAATGTGTGGAGATTTTTTGCGATGTCTGGTATTTTGTAATGTTTTGGGAAGATTGTGGGAATTGTGTGGGATATTTCTGGAATTTTGAGAGGCTTTCAAGAATTTTGTGGGAGTTTTCTTGAATTTTGTGGCAATTTGTTGAGATTTTTGTGAGATGGTTCTGGAATTTTGTGGGATATTGAGGAAATTTAGTGATTTTAGTGGGATTTTTCTTGAATTTTGTGGACATTCGTGGAGATTTTGTGAGATGTTGCAGGAATTTGGTAGAAATTTGAGAAGATTTAGAGAATTGTGTGGGGCTTTTCCAGAATTTTGTGCGATTTGGAGGAGACTTGAAGAATTTTGAGGGATTTTTCTTAGATTTTTCTGGAAATTGTTGGAGATTTTGTGAGATGGTGCAGGAATTTGGTTGTGTTTTGAGAAGACTGAGGGAATTTTGTGGGATTTTTCCTGGAATTTTGTGGAAATTCTCTAGAATTTTGTGGGATATTGAGGAGATTTTGTGAGATGTTTGTGGAATTTTGAGGAGACTTGAAGAATTTTGTGGTATTTTTCTTGAATTTTGTGGCAATTTGTGGACATTTGGTGGGATGTGGCTGGAGTTTGGTCGAGTTTTGAGAAGATTGAAGGAATTTTGTAGCATTTTCCTGGAATTTTGAGGATTTGTCTCGAATCCTGTGAGATTTGGAGGAGACTTGAAGAATTTTGAGGGAATTTTCTTAGATTTTGTGGGACATTTGTGGAGGTTTTGTGAGATGTCTGTGGAATTTTGTGGGATATTGAGGAAATTTAGTGATTTTTGTGGGATTTTTCTTGAATTTTGTGGACATTCGTGGAGATTTTGTAGGATGATGCAGGAATTTGGTTGTGTTTTGAGAAGATTGAGGGAATTTTGTGGGATTTTTCTGGAATTTTGTGGAAATTCTCTAGAATTTTGTGGGATATTGAGGAGATTTTGTGGGATGTTTGTGGGATGTTTGTGGGATTTGGAGGAGACTTGAAGAATTTTGAGGGATTTTTCCTAGATTTTGTGGAAATTGTTGGAGATTTTGTGGGATGTTGCTGGAGTTTGGTAGGATTTTGAGAAGATTGAAGGAATTTTGTAACATTTTCCTGGAATTTTGAGGATTTCTCTTGAATTTCTTGGAATCTGGAGGAGACTTGAAGAACTTTGAGGGAATTTTCTTAGATTTGGTGGAAATTTGTGGGGATTTTGTGAGATGTCTTTGGAATTTTGTAATGTTCGGAGAAGATTTAGGGAATTTTGTGAGGATTTTCCAGAATTTTGAGAGGCTTTCAAGAATTTTGTGGGAGTTTTCTTGAATTTTGTGGAAATTGGTGGAGATTTTTGTGAGATGGTTCTGGAATTTGGTGGGATATTGAGGACATTTAGTTAATTTTGTGGGATTTTTCTTGAATTATGTGGACATTCGTGGACATTTTGTGGGATGTTACAGGAATTTGGTAAGGTGTTCAGAAGATTTAGGGAATTGTGTGGGGCTTTTCCAGAATTTTGTGGGATTTTTCTTTGATAATGTGAAAATTGGTGGAGGTTTTGTGAGACGTCTCTGGAATTTTGTAATGTTTGGAGAAGATTTAGGGAATTTTGTGGCATTTTTCTGCAATTTTGTGGAATTTCTCTAGAATTTTCTGTGATATTGAGGAGATTTTGTGGGATGTTTCTGGAATTTTGTGGGATTTTTCTAGGATTTGGAGGAGACTTGAAGAATTTTGGTGGATTTTTCTTGAATTTTGTGGACATTTGTGGACATTTTGTGGGATGTGGCTGGAGTTTGGTAGGGTTTTGAGAAGATTGAAGGAATTTTGTAACATTTTCCTGGAATTTTGAGGATTTCTCTTGAATTTTGTGGGATTTGGAGGAGACTTGAAGAATTTTGAGGGAATTTTCTTAGATTTGGTGGAAATTTGTGGGGATTTTGTGAGATGTCTGTGGAATTTTGTAATGTTTGGAGAAGGTTTAGGGAATTTTGTGGGATTTTTTTAGAATTTTGAGGAGCTTTTCAAGAATTTTGTGGCAGTTTTCTTGAATTTTGTGGAAATTGGTGGAGACCTGAAGAATTTTGAGGGAATTTCCGTAGATTTTGTGGAAATGTGTGGAGATTTTTTGCGATGTCTGGTATTTTGTAATGTTTTGGGAAGATTGTGGGAATTGTGTGGGATATTTCTGGAATTTTGAGAGGCTTTCAAGAATTTTGTGGGAGTTTTCTTGAATTTTGTGGCAATTTGTTGAGATTTTTGTGAGATGGTTCTGGAATTTTGTGGGATATTGAGGAAATTTAGTGATTTTAGTGGGATTTTTCTTGAATTTTGTGGACATTCGTGGAGATTTTGTGAGATGTTGCAGGAATTTGGTAGAAATTTGAGAAGATTTAGAGAATTGTGTGGGGCTTTTCCAGAATTTTGTGCGATTTGGAGGAGACTTGAAGAATTTTGAGGGATTTTTCTTAGATTTTTCTGGAAATTGTTGGAGATTTTGTGAGATGGTGCAGGAATTTGGTTGTGTTTTGAGAAGACTGAGGGAATTTTGTGGGATTTTTCCTGGAATTTTGTGGAAATTCTCTAGAATTTTGTGGGATATTGAGGAGATTTTGTGAGATGTTTGTGGAATTTTGAGGAGACTTGAAGAATTTTGTGGTATTTTTCTTGAATTTTGTGGCAATTTGTGGACATTTGGTGGGATGTGGCTGGAGTTTGGTCGAGTTTTGAGAAGATTGAAGGAATTTTGTAGCATTTTCCTGGAATTTTGAGGATTTGTCTCGAATCCTGTGAGATTTGGAGGAGACTTGAAGAATTTTGAGGGAATTTTCTTAGATTTTGTGGGACATTTGTGGAGATTTTGTGAGATGTCTGTGGAATTTTGTGGGATATTGAGGAAATTTAGTGATTTTTGTGGGATTTTTCTTGAATTTTGTGGACATTCGTGGAGATTTTGTAGGATGATGCAGGAATTTGGTTGTGTTTTGAGAAGATTGAGGGAATTTTGTGGGATTTTTCTGGAATTTTGTGGAAATTCTCTAGAATTTTGTGGGATATTGAGGAGATTTTGTGGGATGTTTGTGGGATGTTTGTGGGATTTGGAGGAGACTTGAAGAATTTTGAGGGATTTTTCCTAGATTTTGTGGAAATTGTTGGAGATTTTGTGGGATGTTGCTGGAGTTTGGTAGGATTTTGAGAAGATTGAAGGAATTTTGTAACATTTTCCTGGAATTTTGAGGATTTCTCTTGAATTTCTTGGAATCTGGAGGAGACTTGAAGAACTTTGAGGGAATTTTCTTAGATTTGGTGGAAATTTGTGGGGATTTTGTGAGATGTCTTTGGAATTTTGTAATGCTTGGAGAAGATTTAGGGAATTTTGTGCGGATTTTCCAGAATTTTGAGGGGCTTTCAAGAATTTTGTGGGAGTTTTCTTGAATTTTGTGGAAATTGGTGGAGATTTTTGTGAGATGGTTCTGGAATTTGGTGGGATATTGAGGACATTTAGTTAATTTTGTGGGATTTTTCTTGAATTATGTGGACAGTCGTGGACATTTTGTGGGATGTTACAGGAATTTGGTAAGGTGTTCAGAAGATTTAGGGAATTGTGTGGGGCTTTTCCAGAATTTTGTGGGATTTTTCTTTGATAATGTGAAAATTGGTGGAGATTTTGTGAGACGTCTCTGGAATTTTGTAATGTTTGGAGAAGATTTAGGGAATTTTGTGGCATTTTTCTGCAATTTTGTGGAATTTCTCTAGAATTTTCTGTGATATTGAGGAGATTTTGTGGGATGTTTCTGGAATTTTGTGGGATTTTTCTAGGATTTGGAGGAGACTTGAAGAATTTTGTGGGATTTTTCTTGAATTTTGTGGACATTTGTGGACATTTTGTGGGATGTGGCTGGAGTTTGGTAGGGTTTTGAGAAGATTGAAGGAATTTTGTAACATTTTCCTGGAATTTTGAGGATTTCTCTTGAATTTTGTGGGATTTGGAGGAGACTTGAAGAATTTTGAGGGAATTTTCTTAGATTTTGTGGGACATTTGTGGGGATTTTGTGAGATGTCTGTGGAATTTTGTAATGTTTGGAGAAGGTTTAGGGAATTTTGTGGGATTTTTTTAGTATTTTGAGGAGCTTTTCAAGAATTTTGTGGCAGTTTTCTTGAATTTTGTGGAAATTGGTGGAGACCTGAAGAATTTTGAGGGAATTTCCGTAGATTTTGTGGAAATGTGTGGAGATTTTTTGCGATGTCTGGTATTTTGTAATGTTTTGGGAAGATTGTGGGAATTGTGTGGGATATTTCTGGAATTTTGAGAGGCTTTCAAGAATTTTGTGGGAGTTTTCTTGAATTTTGTGGCAATTTGTTGAGATTTTTGTGAGATGGTTCTGGAATTTTGTGGGATATTGAGGAAATTTAGTGATTTTAGTGGGATTTTTCTTGAATTTTGTGGACATTCGTGGAGATTTTGTGAGATGTTGCAGGAATTTGGTAGAAATTTGAGAAGATTTAGAGAATTGTGTGGGGCTTTTCCAGAATTTTGTGCGATTTGGAGGAGACTTGAAGAATTTTGAGGGATTTTTCTTAGATTTTTCTGGAAATTGTTGGAGATTTTGTGAGATGGTGCAGGAATTTGGTTGTGTTTTGAGAAGACTGAGGGAATTTTGTGGGATTTTTCCTGGAATTTTGTGGAAATTCTCTAGAATTTTGTGGGATATTGAGGAGATTTTGTGAGATGTTTGTGGAATTTTGAGGAGACTTGAAGAATTTTGTGGTATTTTTCTTGAATTTTGTGGCAATTTGTGGACATTTGGTGGGATGTGGCTGGAGTTTGGTCGAGTTTTGAGAAGATTGAAGGAATTTTGTAGCATTTTCCTGGAATTTTGAGGATTTGTCTCGAATCCTGTGAGATTTGGAGGAGACTTGAAGAATTTTGAGGGAATTTTCTTAGATTTTGTGGGACATTTGTGGAGGTTTTGTGAGATGTCTGTGGAATTTTGTGGGATATTGAGGAAATTTAGTGATTTTTGTGGGATTTTTCTTGAATTTTGTGGACATTCGTGGAGATTTTGTAGGATGATGCAGGAATTTGGTTGTGTTTTGAGAAGATTGAGGGAATTTTGTGGGATTTTTCTGGAATTTTGTGGAAATTCTCTAGAATTTTGTGGGATATTGAGGAGATTTTGTGGGATGTTTGTGGGATGTTTGTGGGATTTGGAGGAGACTTGAAGAATTTTGAGGGATTTTTCCTAGATTTTGTGGAAATTGTTGGAGATTTTGTGGGATGTTGCTGGAGTTTGGTAGGATTTTGAGAAGATTGAAGGAATTTTGTAACATTTTCCTGGAATTTTGAGGATTTCTCTTGAATTTCTTGGAATCTGGAGGAGACTTGAAGAACTTTGAGGGAATTTTCTTAGATTTGGTGGAAATTTGTGGGGATTTTGTGAGATGTCTTTGGAATTTTGTAATGTTCGGAGAAGATTTAGGGAATTTTGTGAGGATTTTCCAGAATTTTGAGAGGCTTTCAAGAATTTTGTGGGAGTTTTCTTGAATTTTGTGGAAATTGGTGGAGATTTTTGTGAGATGGTTCTGGAATTTGGTGGGATATTGAGGACATTTAGTTAATTTTGTGGGATTTTTCTTGAATTATGTGGACATTCGTGGACATTTTGTGGGATGTTACAGGAATTTGGTAAGGTGTTCAGAAGATTTAGGGAATTGTGTGGGGCTTTTCCAGAATTTTGTGGGATTTTTCTTTGATAATGTGAAAATTGGTGGAGGTTTTGTGAGACGTCTCTGGAATTTTGTAATGTTTGGAGAAGATTTAGGGAATTTTGTGGCATTTTTCTGCAATTTTGTGGAATTTCTCTAGAATTTTCTGTGATATTGAGGAGATTTTGTGGGATGTTTCTGGAATTTTGTGGGATTTTTCTAGGATTTGGAGGAGACTTGAAGAATTTTGTGGGATTTTTCTTGAATTTTGTGGACATTTGTGGACATTTTGTGGGATGTGGCTGGAGTTTGGTAGGGTTTTGAGAAGATTGAAGGAATTTTGTAACATTTTCCTGGAATTTTGAGGATTTCTCTTGAATTTTGTGGGATTTGGAGGAGACTTGAAGAATTTTGAGGGAATTTTCTTAGATTTGGTGGAAATTTGTGGGGATTTTGTGAGATGTCTGTGGAATTTTGTAATGTTTGGAGAAGGTTTAGGGAATTTTGTGGGATTTTTTTAGAATTTTGAGGAGCTTTTCAAGAATTTTGTGGCAGTTTTCTTGAATTTTGTGGAAATTGGTGGAGACCTGAAGAATTTTGAGGGAATTTCCGTAGATTTTGTGGAAATGTGTGGAGATTTTTTGCGATGTCTGGTATTTTGTAATGTTTTGGGAAGATTGTGGGAATTGTGTGGGATATTTCTGGAATTTTGAGAGGCTTTCAAGAATTTTGTGGGAGTTTTCTTGAATTTTGTGGCAATTTGTTGAGATTTTTGTGAGATGGTTCTGGAATTTTGTGGGATATTGAGGAAATTTAGTGATTTTAGTGGGATTTTTCTTGAATTTTGTGGACATTCGTGGAGATTTTGTGAGATGTTGCAGGAATTTGGTAGAAATTTGAGAAGATTTAGAGAATTGTGTGGGGCTTTTCCAGAATTTTGTGCGATTTGGAGGAGACTTGAAGAATTTTGAGGGATTTTTCTTAGATTTTTCTGGAAATTGTTGGAGATTTTGTGAGATGGTGCAGGAATTTGGTTGTGTTTTGAGAAGACTGAGGGAATTTTGTGGGATTTTTCCTGGAATTTTGTGGAAATTCTCTAGAATTTTGTGGGATATTGAGGAGATTTTGTGAGATGTTTGTGGAATTTTGAGGAGACTTGAAGAATTTTGTGGTATTTTTCTTGAATTTTGTGGCAATTTGTGGACATTTGGTGGGATGTGGCTGGAGTTTGGTCGAGTTTTGAGAAGATTGAAGGAATTTTGTAGCATTTTCCTGGAATTTTGAGGATTTGTCTCGAATCCTGTGAGATTTGGAGGAGACTTGAAGAATTTTGAGGGAATTTTCTTAGATTTTGTGGGACATTTGTGGAGATTTTGTGAGATGTCTGTGGAATTTTGTGGGATATTGAGGAAATTTAGTGATTTTTGTGGGATTTTTCTTGAATTTTGTGGACATTCGTGGAGATTTTGTAGGATGATGCAGGAATTTGGTTGTGTTTTGAGAAGATTGAGGGAATTTTGTGGGATTTTTCTGGAATTTTGTGGAAATTCTCTAGAATTTTGTGGGATATTGAGGAGATTTTGTGGGATGTTTGTGGGATGTTTGTGGGATTTGGAGGAGACTTGAAGAATTTTGAGGGATTTTTCCTAGATTTTGTGGAAATTGTTGGAGATTTTGTGGGATGTTGCTGGAGTTTGGTAGGATTTTGAGAAGATTGAAGGAATTTTGTAACATTTTCCTGGAATTTTGAGGATTTCTCTTGAATTTCTTGGAATCTGGAGGAGACTTGAAGAACTTTGAGGGAATTTTCTTAGATTTGGTGGAAATTTGTGGGGATTTTGTGAGATGTCTTTGGAATTTTGTAATGCTTGGAGAAGATTTAGGGAATTTTGTGCGGATTTTCCAGAATTTTGAGGGGCTTTCAAGAATTTTGTGGGAGTTTTCTTGAATTTTGTGGAAATTGGTGGAGATTTTTGTGAGATGGTTCTGGAATTTGGTGGGATATTGAGGACATTTAGTTAATTTTGTGGGATTTTTCTTGAATTATGTGGACAGTCGTGGACATTTTGTGGGATGTTACAGGAATTTGGTAAGGTGTTCAGAAGATTTAGGGAATTGTGTGGGGCTTTTCCAGAATTTTGTGGGATTTTTCTTTGATAATGTGAAAATTGGTGGAGATTTTGTGAGACGTCTCTGGAATTTTGTAATGTTTGGAGAAGATTTAGGGAATTTTGTGGCATTTTTCTGCAATTTTGTGGAATTTCTCTAGAATTTTCTGTGATATTGAGGAGATTTTGTGGGATGTTTCTGGAATTTTGTGGGATTTTTCTAGGATTTGGAGGAGACTTGAAGAATTTTGTGGGATTTTTCTTGAATTTTGTGGACATTTGTGGACATTTTGCGGGATGTGGCTGGAGTTTGGTCGGGTTTTGAGAAGATTGAAGGAATTTTGTAACATTTTCCTGGAATTTTGAGGATTTCTCTTGAATTTTGTGGGATTTGGAGGAGACTTGAAGAATTTTGAGGGAATTTTCTTAGATTTTGTGGGACATTTGTGGGGATTTTGTGAGATGTCTGTGGAATTTTGTAATGTTTGGAGAAGGTTTAGGGAATTTTGTGGGATTTTTTTAGTATTTTGAGGAGCTTTTCAAGAATTTTGTGGCAGTTTTCTTGAATTTTGTGGAAATTGGTGGAGACCTGAAGAATTTTGAGGGAATTTCCGTAGATTTTGTGGAAATGTGTGGAGATTTTTTGCGATGTCTGGTATTTTGTAATGTTTTGGGAAGATTGTGGGAATTGTGTGGGATATTTCTGGAATTTTGAGAGGCTTTCAAGAATTTTGTGGGAGTTTTCTTGAATTTTGTGGCAATTTGTTGAGATTTTTGTGAGATGGTTCTGGAATTTTGTGGGATATTGAGGAAATTTAGTGATTTTAGTGGGATTTTTCTTGAATTTTGTGGACATTCGTGGAGATTTTGTGAGATGTTGCAGGAATTTGGTAGAAATTTGAGAAGATTTAGAGAATTGTGTGGGGCTTTTCCAGAATTTTGTGCGATTTGGAGGAGACTTGAAGAATTTTGAGGGATTTTTCTTAGATTTTTCTGGAAATTGTTGGAGATTTTGTGAGATGGTGCAGGAATTTGGTTGTGTTTTGAGAAGACTGAGGGAATTTTGTGGGATTTTTCCTGGAATTTTGTGGAAATTCTCTAGAATTTTGTGGGATATTGAGGAGATTTTGTGAGATGTTTGTGGAATTTTGAGGAGACTTGAAGAATTTTGTGGTATTTTTCTTGAATTTTGTGGCAATTTGTGGACATTTGGTGGGATGTGGCTGGAGTTTGGTCGAGTTTTGAGAAGATTGAAGGAATTTTGTAGCATTTTCCTGGAATTTTGAGGATTTGTCTCGAATCCTGTGAGATTTGGAGGAGACTTGAAGAATTTTGAGGGAATTTTCTTAGATTTTGTGGGACATTTGTGGAGGTTTTGTGAGATGTCTGTGGAATTTTGTGGGATATTGAGGAAATTTAGTGATTTTTGTGGGATTTTTCTTGAATTTTGTGGACATTCGTGGAGATTTTGTAGGATGATGCAGGAATTTGGTTGTGTTTTGAGAAGATTGAGGGAATTTTGTGGGATTTTTCTGGAATTTTGTGGAAATTCTCTAGAATTTTGTGGGATATTGAGGAGATTTTGTGGGATGTTTGTGGGATGTTTGTGGGATTTGGAGGAGACTTGAAGAATTTTGAGGGATTTTTCCTAGATTTTGTGGAAATTGTTGGAGATTTTGTGGGATGTTGCTGGAGTTTGGTAGGATTTTGAGAAGATTGAAGGAATTTTGTAACATTTTCCTGGAATTTTGAGGATTTCTCTTGAATTTCTTGGAATCTGGAGGAGACTTGAAGAACTTTGAGGGAATTTTCTTAGATTTGGTGGAAATTTGTGGGGATTTTGTGAGATGTCTTTGGAATTTTGTAATGTTCGGAGAAGATTTAGGGAATTTTGTGAGGATTTTCCAGAATTTTGAGAGGCTTTCAAGAATTTTGTGGGAGTTTTCTTGAATTTTGTGGAAATTGGTGGAGATTTTTGTGAGATGGTTCTGGAATTTGGTGGGATATTGAGGACATTTAGTTAATTTTGTGGGATTTTTCTTGAATTATGTGGACATTCGTGGACATTTTGTGGGATGTTACAGGAATTTGGTAAGGTGTTCAGAAGATTTAGGGAATTGTGTGGGGCTTTTCCAGAATTTTGTGGGATTTTTCTTTGATAATGTGAAAATTGGTGGAGATTTTGTGAGACGTCTCTGGAATTTTGTAATGTTTGGAGAAGATTTAGGGAATTTTGTGGCATTTTTCTGCAATTTTGTGGAATTTCTCTAGAATTTTCTGTGATATTGAGGAGATTTTGTGGGATGTTTCTGGAATTTTGTGGGATTTTTCTAGGATTTGGAGGAGACTTGAAGAATTTTGGTGGATTTTTCTTGAATTTTGTGGACATTTGTGGACATTTTGTGGGATGTGGCTGGAGTTTGGTAGGGTTTTGAGAAGATTGAAGGAATTTTGTAACATTTTCCTGGAATTTTGAGGATTTCTCTTGAATTTTGTGGGATTTGGAGGAGACTTGAAGAATTTTGAGGGAATTTTCTTAGATTTGGTGGAAATTTGTGGGGATTTTGTGAGATGTCTGTGGAATTTTGTAATGTTTGGAGAAGGTTTAGGGAATTTTGTGGGATTTTTTTAGAATTTTGAGGAGCTTTTCAAGAATTTTGTGGCAGTTTTCTTGAATTTTGTGGAAATTGGTGGAGACTTGAAGAATTTTGAGGGAATTTCCGTAGATTTTGTGGAAATGTGTGGAGATTTTTTGCGATGTCTGGTATTTTGTAATGTTTTGGGAAGATTGTGGGAATTGTGTGGGATATTTCTGGAATTTTGAGAGGCTTTCAAGAATTTTGTGGGAGTTTTCTTGAATTTTGTGGCAATTTGTTGAGATTTTTGTGAGATGGTTCTGGAATTTTGTGGGATATTGAGGAAATTTAGTGATTTTAGTGGGATTTTTCTTGAATTTTGTGGACATTCGTGGAGATTTTGTGAGATGTTGCAGGAATTTGGTAGAAATTTGAGAAGATTTAGAGAATTGTGTGGGGCTTTTCCAGAATTTTGTGCGATTTGGAGGAGACTTGAAGAATTTTGAGGGATTTTTCTTAGATTTTTCTGGAAATTGTTGGAGATTTTGTGAGATGGTGCAGGAATTTGGTTGTGTTTTGAGAAGACTGAGGGAATTTTGTGGGATTTTTCCTGGAATTTTGTGGAAATTCTCTAGAATTTTGTGGGATATTGAGGAGATTTTGTGAGATGTTTGTGGAATTTTGAGGAGACTTGAAGAATTTTGTGGTATTTTTCTTGAATTTTGTGGCAATTTGTGGACATTTGGTGGGATGTGGCTGGAGTTTGGTCGAGTTTTGAGAAGTTTGAAGGAATTTTGTAGCATTTTCCTGGAATTTTGAGGATTTGTCTCGAATCCTGTGAGATTTGGAGGAGACTTGAAGAATTTTGAGGGAATTTTCTTAGATTTTGTGGGACATTTGTGGAGATTTTGTGAGATGTCTGTGGAATTTTGTGGGATATTGAGGAAATTTAGTGATTTTTGTGGGATTTTTCTTGAATTTTGTGGACATTCGTGGAGATTTTGTAGGATGATGCAGGAATTTGGTTGTGTTTTGAGAAGATTGAGGGAATTTTGTGGGATTTTTCTGGAATTTTGTGGAAATTCTCTAGAATTTTGTGGGATATTGAGGAGATTTTGTGGGATGTTTGTGGGATGTTTGTGGGATTTGGAGGAGACTTGAAGAATTTTGAGGGATTTTTCCTAGATTTTGTGGAAATTGTTGGAGATTTTGTGGGATGTTGCTGGAGTTTGGTAGGATTTTGAGAAGATTGAAGGAATTTTGTAACATTTTCCTGGAATTTTGAGGATTTCTCTTGAATTTCTTGGAATCTGGAGGAGACTTGAAGAACTTTGAGGGAATTTTCTTAGATTTGGTGGAAATTTGTGGGGATTTTGTGAGATGTCTTTGGAATTTTGTAATGCTTGGAGAAGATTTAGGGAATTTTGTGCGGATTTTCCAGAATTTTGAGGGGCTTTCAAGAATTTTGTGGGAGTTTTCTTGAATTTTGTGGAAATTGGTGGAGATTTTTGTGAGATGGTTCTGGAATTTGGTGGGATATTGAGGACATTTAGTTAATTTTGTGGGATTTTTCTTGAATTATGTGGACAGTCGTGGACATTTTGTGGGATGTTACAGGAATTTGGTAAGGTGTTCAGAAGATTTAGGGAATTGTGTGGGGCTTTTCCAGAATTTTGTGGGATTTTTCTTTGATAATGTGAAAATTGGTGGAGATTTTGTGAGACGTCTCTGGAATTTTGTAATGTTTGGAGAAGATTTAGGGAATTTTGTGGCATTTTTCTGCAATTTTGTGGAATTTCTCTAGAATTTTCTGTGATATTGAGGAGATTTTGTGGGATGTTTCTGGAATTTTGTGGGATTTTTCTAGGATTTGGAGGAGACTTGAAGAATTTTGGTGGATTTTTCTTGAATTTTGTGGACATTTGTGGACATTTTGTGGGATGTGGCTGGAGTTTGGTAGGGTTTTGAGAAGATTGAAGGAATTTTGTAACATTTTCCTGGAATTTTGAGGATTTCTCTTGAATTTTGTGGGATTTGGAGGAGACTTGAAGAATTTTGAGGGAATTTTCTTAGATTTGGTGGAAATTTGTGGGGATTTTGTGAGATGTCTGTGGAATTTTGTAATGTTTGGAGAAGGTTTAGGGAATTTTGTGGGATTTTTTTAGAATTTTGAGGAGCTTTTCAAGAATTTTGTGGCAGTTTTCTTGAATTTTGTGGAAATTGGTGGAGACTTGAAGAATTTTGAGGGAATTTCCGTAGATTTTGTGGAAATGTGTGGAGATTTTTTGCGATGTCTGGTATTTTGTAATGTTTTGGGAAGATTGTGGGAATTGTGTGGGATATTTCTGGAATTTTGAGAGGCTTTCAAGAATTTTGTGGGAGTTTTCTTGAATTTTGTGGCAATTTGTTGAGATTTTTGTGAGATGGTTCTGGAATTTTGTGGGATATTGAGGAAATTTAGTGATTTTAGTGGGATTTTTCTTGAATTTTGTGGACATTCGTGGAGATTTTGTGAGATGTTGCAGGAATTTGGTAGAAATTTGAGAAGATTTAGAGAATTGTGTGGGGCTTTTCCAGAATTTTGTGCGATTTGGAGGAGACTTGAAGAATTTTGAGGGATTTTTCTTAGATTTTTCTGGAAATTGTTGGAGATTTTGTGAGATGGTGCAGGAATTTGGTTGTGTTTTGAGAAGACTGAGGGAATTTTGTGGGATTTTTCCTGGAATTTTGTGGAAATTCTCTAGAATTTTGTGGGATATTGAGGAGATTTTGTGAGATGTTTGTGGAATTTTGAGGAGACTTGAAGAATTTTGTGGTATTTTTCTTGAATTTTGTGGCAATTTGTGGACATTTGGTGGGATGTGGCTGGAGTTTGGTCGAGTTTTGAGAAGTTTGAAGGAATTTTGTAGCATTTTCCTGGAATTTTGAGGATTTGTCTCGAATCCTGTGAGATTTGGAGGAGACTTGAAGAATTTTGAGGGAATTTTCTTAGATTTTGTGGGACATTTGTGGAGATTTTGTGAGATGTCTGTGGAATTTTGTGGGATATTGAGGAAATTTAGTGATTTTTGTGGGATTTTTCTTGAATTTTGTGGACATTCGTGGAGATTTTGTAGGATGATGCAGGAATTTGGTTGTGTTTTGAGAAGATTGAGGGAATTTTGTGGGATTTTTCTGGAATTTTGTGGAAATTCTCTAGAATTTTGTGGGATATTGAGGAGATTTTGTGGGATGTTTGTGGGATGTTTGTGGGATTTGGAGGAGACTTGAAGAATTTTGAGGGATTTTTCCTAGATTTTGTGGAAATTGTTGGAGATTTTGTGGGATGTTGCTGGAGTTTGGTAGGATTTTGAGAAGATTGAAGGAATTTTGTAACATTTTCCTGGAATTTTGAGGATTTCTCTTGAATTTCTTGGAATCTGGAGGAGACTTGAAGAACTTTGAGGGAATTTTCTTAGATTTGGTGGAAATTTGTGGGGATTTTGTGAGATGTCTTTGGAATTTTGTAATGCTTGGAGAAGATTTAGGGAATTTTGTGCGGATTTTCCAGAATTTTGAGGGGCTTTCAAGAATTTTGTGGGAGTTTTCTTGAATTTTGTGGAAATTGGTGGAGATTTTTGTGAGATGGTTCTGGAATTTGGTGGGATATTGAGGACATTTAGTTAATTTTGTGGGATTTTTCTTGAATTATGTGGACAGTCGTGGACATTTTGTGGGATGTTACAGGAATTTGGTAAGGTGTTCAGAAGATTTAGGGAATTGTGTGGGGCTTTTCCAGAATTTTGTGGGATTTTTCTTTGATAATGTGAAAATTGGTGGAGATTTTGTGAGACGTCTCTGGAATTTTGTAATGTTTGGAGAAGATTTAGGGAATTTTGTGGCATTTTTCTGCAATTTTGTGGAATTTCTCTAGAATTTTCTGTGATATTGAGGAGATTTTGTGGGATGTTTCTGGAATTTTGTGGGATTTTTCTAGGATTTGGAGGAGACTTGAAGAATTTTGGTGGATTTTTCTTGAATTTTGTGGACATTTGTGGACATTTTGTGGGATGTGGCTGGAGTTTGGTAGGGTTTTGAGAAGATTGAAGGAATTTTGTAACATTTTCCTGGAATTTTGAGGATTTCTCTTGAATTTTGTGGGATTTGGAGGAGACTTGAAGAATTTTGAGGGAATTTTCTTAGATTTGGTGGAAATTTGTGGGGATTTTGTGAGATGTCTGTGGAATTTTGTAATGTTTGGAGAAGGTTTAGGGAATTTTGTGGGATTTTTTTAGAATTTTGAGGAGCTTTTCAAGAATTTTGTGGCAGTTTTCTTGAATTTTGTGGAAATTGGTGGAGACTTGAAGAATTTTGAGGGAATTTCCGTAGATTTTGTGGAAATGTGTGGAGATTTTTTGCGATGTCTGGTATTTTGTAATGTTTTGGGAAGATTGTGGGAATTGTGTGGGATATTTCTGGAATTTTGAGAGGCTTTCAAGAATTTTGTGGGAGTTTTCTTGAATTTTGTGGCAATTTGTTGAGATTTTTGTGAGATGGTTCTGGAATTTTGTGGGATATTGAGGAAATTTAGTGATTTTAGTGGGATTTTTCTTGAATTTTGTGGACATTCGTGGAGATTTTGTGAGATGTTGCAGGAATTTGGTAGAAATTTGAGAAGATTTAGAGAATTGTGTGGGGCTTTTCCAGAATTTTGTGCGATTTGGAGGAGACTTGAAGAATTTTGAGGGATTTTTCTTAGATTTTTCTGGAAATTGTTGGAGATTTTTTGAGATGGTGCAGGAATTTGGTTGTGTTTTGAGAAGACTGAGGGAATTTTGTGGGATTTTTCCTGGAATTTTGTGGAAATTCTCTAGAATTTTGTGGGATATTGAGGAGATTTTGTGAGATGTTTGTGGAATTTTGAGGAGACTTGAAGAATTTTGTGGTATTTTTCTTGAATTTTGTGGCAATTTGTGGACATTTGGTGGGATGTGGCTGGAGTTTGGTCGAGTTTTGAGAAGATTGAAGGAATTTTGTAGCATTTTCCTGGAATTTTGAGGATTTGTCTCGAATCCTGTGAGATTTGGAGGAGACTTGAAGAATTTTGAGGGAATTTTCTTAGATTTTGTGGGACATTTGTGGAGATTTTGTGAGATGTCTGTGGAATTTTGTGGGATATTGAGGAAATTTAGTGATTTTTGTGGGATTTTTCTTGAATTTTGTGGACATTCGTGGAGATTTTGTAGGATGATGCAGGAATTTGGTTGTGTTTTGAGAAGATTGAGGGAATTTTGTGGGATTTTTCTGGAATTTTGTGGAAATTCTCTAGAATTTTGTGGGATATTGAGGAGATTTTGTGGGATGTTTGTGGGATGTTTGTGGGATTTGGAGGAGACTTGAAGAATTTTGAGGGATTTTTCCTAGATTTTGTGGAAATTGTTGGAGATTTTGTGGGATGTTGCTGGAGTTTGGTAGGATTTTGAGAAGATTGAAGGAATTTTGTAACATTTTCCGGGAATTTTGAGGATTTCTCTTGAATTTCTTGGAATCTGGAGGAGACTTGAAGAATTTTGAGGGAATTTTCTTAGATTTGGTGGAAATTTGTGGGGATTTTGTGAGATGTCTTTGGAATTTTGTAATGTTTTGAGAAGATTTAGGGAATTTTGTGAGGATTTTCCAGAATTTTGAGGGGCTTTCAAGAATTTTGTGGGAGTTTTCTTGAATTTTGTGGAAATTGGTGGAGATTTTTGTGAGATGGTTCTGGAATTTTGTGGGATATTGAGGAAATTTAGTTAATTTTGTGGGATTTTTCTTGAAAGATGTGGACATTCGTGGACATTTTGTTGGGATGTTACAGGAATTTGGTAAGGTTTTCAGAAGATTTAGGGAATTGTGTGGGGCTTTTCCAGAATTTTGTGGGATTTTTCTTTGATAATGTGAAAATTGGTGGAGGTTTTGTGAGACGTCTCTGGAATTTTGTAATGTTTGGAGAAGATTTAGGGAATTTTGTGGCATTTTTCTGCAATTTTGTGGAATTTCTCTAGAATTTTCTGTGATATTGAGGAGATTTTGTGGGATGTTTCTGGAATTTTGAGGATTTTTCTAGGGTTTGGAGGAGACTTGAAGAATTTTGAGGGATTTTTCCTAGATTTTGTGAAAATTGGTGGAGATTTTGTGAGATGGTGCAGGAATTTGGTTGTGTTTTGAGAAGATTTAGGGAATTTTGTGGGATTTTTCTGCAATTTTGTGGAATTTCTCTAGAATTTTCTGTGATATTGAGGAGATTTTGTGGGATGTTTCTGGAATTTTGAGGATTTTTCTAGGGTTTGGAGGAGACTTGAAGAATTTTGTGGGATTTTTCCTAGATTTTGTGGAAATTGGTGGAGATTTTGTGAGATGTTGCAGGAATTTGGTTGGGTTTTGAGAAGATTCAGGGAATTTTGTGGGATGTTGCTGGAATTTTGTGGAATTTCTCTAGAATTTTGTGGGATATTGAGGAGATTTTGTGGGATGTTTGTGGGATTTTGAGGAGACTTGAAGAATTATTGGGGAATTTTTTTAGATTTTCTAGACATTTGTGGAGATTTTGTGGGATATTGCAGGAATATGGTTGGGTTTTGAGTAAATTTGGGGAATTTTTGAGATTTTTCTGCAATTCTGTGGGATTTTGTGGGATGTTTGTGGGATTTTGAGGAGACTTGAAGAATTTTGTGGGATTTTTCTTGAATTTTGTGGCAATTTGTGGACATTTTGTGGGATGTGGCTGGAGTTTGGTCAGGTTTTGAGAAGATTGAAGGAATTTTGTAGCATTTTCCTGGAATTTTGAGGATTTCTCTTGAATTTTGTGGGATTTCGAGGAGACTTGAAGAATTTTGAGGGAATTTTCTTAGATTTGGTGGAAATTTGTGGGGATTTTGTGAGATGTCTGTGGAATTTTGTAATGTTTGGAGAAGGTTTAGGGAAATTTGTGGGATTTTTTTAGAATTTTGAGGAGCTTTTCAAGAATTTTGTGGCAGTTTTCTTGAATTTTGTGGAAATTGGTGGAGACCTGAAGAATTTTGAGGGAATTTTCGTAGATTTTGTGGAAATGTGTGGAGATTTTTTGAGATGTCTGGTATTTTGTAATGTTTTGGGAAGATTGTGGGAATTGTGTGGGATTTTTCTGGAATTTTGAGAGGCTTTCAAGAATTTTGTGGGAGTTTTCTTGAATTTTGTGGCAATTTGTTGAGATTTTTGTGAGATGGTTCTGGAATTTTGTGGGATATTGAGGAAATTTAGTGATTTTAGTGGGATTTTTCTTGAATTTTGTGGACATTCGTGGAGATTTTGTGAGATGTTGCAGGAATTTGGTAGAAATTTGAGAAGATTTAGAGAATTGTGTGGGGCTTTTCCAGAATTTTGTGCGATTTGGAGGAGACTTGAAGAATTTTGAGGGATTTTTCTTAGATTTTTCTGGAAATTGTTGGAGATTTTGTGAGATGGTGCAGGAATTTGGTTGTGTTTTGAGAAGATTGAGGGAATTTTGTGGGATTTTTCCTGGAATTTTGTGGAATTTCTCTAGAATTTTGTGGGATATTGAGGAAATTTAGTAATTTTAGTGGGATTTTTCTTGAATTTTGTGGACATTCGTGGAGATTTTGTGAGATGTTGCAGGAATTTGGTAGAAAATTGAGAAGATTTAGGGAATTGTGTGGGGCTTTTCCAGAATTTTGTGGGATTTGGAGGAGACTTGAAGAATTTTGAGGGAATTTTCTTAGATTTTGTGGGACATTTGTGGAGATTTTGTGAGATGCCTGTGGAATTTTGTGGGATATTGAGGAAATTTAGTGATTTTAGTGGGATTTTTCTTGAATTTTGTGGACATTTGTGGAGATTTTGTAGGATGATGCAGGAATTTGGTTGTGTTTTGAGAAGATTCAGGGAATTTTGTGGGATTTTTCCTGGAATTTTGTGGAATTTCTCTAGAATTTTGTGGGATATTGAGGAGATTTTGTGGGATGTTTGTGGGATGTTTGTGGAATTTTGAGGAGACTTGAAGAATTTTGAGGGATTTTTCTTGAATTTTGTGGAAATTGTTGGAGATTTTGTGGGATGTTGCTGGAGTTTGGTAGGATTTTGAGAAGATTGAAGGAATTTTGTAGCATTTTCCTGGAATTTTGAGGATTTCTCTCGAATTCTGTGAGATTTGGAGGAGACTTGAAGAATTTTGAGGGAATTTTCTCAGATTTTGTGGGACATTTGTGGAGATTTTCTGAGATGCCTGTGGAATTTTGTGGGATATTGAGGAAATTTAGTGATTTTTGTGGGATTTTTCTTGAATTTTGTGGACATTTGTGGAGATTTTGTAGGATGATGCAGGAATTTGGTTGTGTTTTGAGAAGATTCAGGGAATTTTGTGGGATTTTTCCTGGAATTTTGTGGAATTTCTCTAGAATTTTGTGGGATATTTAGGAGATTTTGTGGGATGTTTGTGGGATGTTTGTGGAATTTTGAGGAGACTTGAAGAATTTTGAGGGATTTTTCCTAGATTTTGTGGAAATTGTTGGAGATTTTGTGGGATGTTGCTGGAGTTTGGTAGGATTTTGAGAAGATTGAAGGAATTTTGTAACATTTTCCTGGAATTTTGAGGATTTCTCTTGAATTTCTTGGAATCTGGAGGAGACTTGAAGAATTTTGAGGGAATTTTCTTAGATTTGGTGGAAATTTGTGGGGATTTTGTGAGATGTCTTTGGAATTTTGTAATGTTTTGAGAAGATTTAGGGAATTTTGTGAGGATTTTCCAGAATTTTGAGGGGCTTTCAAGAATTTTGTGGGAGTTTTCTTGAATTTTGTGGAAATTGGTGGAGATTTTTGTGAGATGGTTCTGGAATTTTGTGGGATATTGAGGAAATTTAGTTAATTTTGTGGGATTTTTCTTGAATGATGTGGACATTTGTGGACATTTTGTGGGATGTTACAGGAATTTGGTAAGGTTTTCAGAAGATCTAGGGAATTGTGAGGGGCTTTTCCAGAATTTTGTGGGATTTTTCTTTGATAATGTGAAAATTGGTGGAGGTTTTGTGAGACGTCTCTGGAATTTTGTAATGTTTGGAGAAGATTTAGGGAATTTTGTGGCATTTTTCTGCAATTTTGTGGACTTTCTCTAGAATTTTCTGTGATATTGAGGAGATTTTGTGGGATGTTTCTGGAATTTTGTGGGATTTTTCTAGGGTTTGGAGGAGACTTGAAGAATTTTGTGGGATTTTTCCTAGATTTTGTGGAAATTGGTGGAGATTTTGTGAGATGTTGCAGGAATTTGGTTGGGTTTTGAGAAGATTCAGGGAATTTTGTGGGATGTTGCTGGAATTTTGTGGAATTTCTCTAGAATTTTGTGGGATATTGAGGAGATTTTGTGGGATTTTGTGGGATGTTTGTGGGATTTTGAGGAGACTTGAAGAATTATGGGGGAATTTTTTTAGATTTTCTAGACATTTGTGGAGATTTTGTGGGATATTGCAGGAATATGGTTGGGTTTTGAGTAAATTTGGGGAATTTTTGCGATTTTTCTGCAATTCTGTGGGATTTTGTGGGATGTTTGTGGGATTTTGAGGAGACTTGAAGAATTTTGTGGGATTTTTCTTGAATTTTGTGGACATTTGTGGACATTTTGCGGGATGTGGCTGGAGTTTGGTCAGGTTTTGAGAAGATTCAAGGAATTTTGTAACATTTTCCTGGAATTTTGAGGATTTCTCTTGAATTTTGTGGGATTTCGAGGAGACTTGAAGAATTTTGAGGGAATTTTCTTAGATTTGGTGGAAATTTGTGGGGATTTTGTGAGATGTCTGTGGAATTTTGTAATGTTTGGAGAAGGTTTAGGGAAATTTGTGGGATTTTTTTAGAATTTTGAGGGGCTTTTCAAGAATTTTGTGGCAGTTTTCTTGAATTTTGTGGAAATTGGTGGAGACCTGAAGAATTTTGAGGGAATTTTCGTAGATTTTGTGGAAATGTGTGGAGATTTTTTGAGATGTCTGGTATTTTGTAATGTTTTGGGAAGATTGTGGGAATTGTGTGGGATTTTTCTGGAATTTTGAGAGGCTTTCAAGAATTTTGTGGGAGTTTTCTTGAATTTTGTGGCAATTTGTTGAGATTTTTGTGAGATGGTTCTGGAATTTTGTGGGATATTGAGGAAATTTAGTGATTTTAGTGGGATTTTTCTTGAATTTTGTGGACATTCGTGGAGATTTTGTGAGATGTTGCAGGAATTTGGTAGAAATTTGAGAAGATTTAGAGAATTGTGTGGGGCTTTTCCAGAATTTTGTGCGATTTGGAGGAGACTTGAAGAATTTTGAGGGATTTTTCTTAGATTTTTCTGGAAATTGTTGGAGATTTTGTGAGATGGTGCAGGAATTTGGTTGTGTTTTGAGAAGATTGAGGGAATTTTGTGGGATTTTTCCTGGAATTTTGTGGAATTTCTCTAGAATTTTGTGGGATATTGAGGAGATTTTGTGAGATGTTTCTGGGATTTTGAGAAGACTTGAAGAATTTTGTGGGATTTTTCTGGAATTTTGTGGCAATTTGTGGACATTTTGTGGGATGTGGCTGGAGTTTGGTCAGGTTTTGAGAAGATTCAAGGAATTTTGTAGCATTTTCCTGGAATTTTGTGGATTTCTCTCGAATTCTGTGAGATTTGGAGGAGACTTGAAGAATTTTGAGGGAATTTTCTTAGATTTTGTGGGACATTTGTGGAGATTTTGTGAGATGCCTGTGGAATTTTGTGGGATATTGAGGAAATTTAGTGATTTTAGTGGGATTTTTCTTGAATTTTGTGGACATTTGTGGAGATTTTGTAGGATGATGCAGGAATTTGGTTGTGTTTTGAGAAGATTCAGGGAATTTTGTGGGATTTTTCCTGGAATTTTGTGGAATTTCTCTAGAATTTTGTGGGATATTGAGGAGATTTTGTGGGATGTTTGTGGGATGTTTGTGGAATTTTGAGGAGACTTGAAGAATTTTGAGGGATTTTTCCTAGATTTTGTGGAAATTGTTGGAGATTTTGTGGGATGTTGCTGGAGTTTGGTAGGATTTTGAGAAGATTGAAGGAATTTTGTAACATTTTCCGGGAATTTTGAGGATTTCTCTTGAATTTCTTGGAATCTGGAGGAGACTTGAAGAATTTTGAGGGAATTTTCTTAGATTTGGTGGAAATTTGTGGGGATTTTGTGAGATGTCTTTGGAATTTTGTAATGTTTTGAGAAGATTTAGGGAATTTTGTGAGGATTTTCCAGAATTTTGAGGGGCTTTCAAGAATTTTGTGGGAGTTTTCTTGAATTTTGTGGAAATTTGTTGAGATTTTTGTGAGATGGTTCTGGAATTTTGTGGGATATTGAGGAAATTTAGTTAATTTTGTGGGATTTTTCTTGAATGATGTGGACATTTGTGGACATTTTGTGGGATGTTACAGGAATTTGGTAAGGTTTTCAGAAGATCTAGGGAATTGTGAGGGGCTTTTCCAGAATTTTGTGGGATTTTTCTTTGATAATGTGAAAATTGGTGGAGGTTTTGTGAGACGTCTCTGGAATTTTGTAATGTTTGGAGAAGATTTAGGGAATTTTGTGGCATTTTTCTGCAATTTTGTGGACTTTCTCTAGAATTTTCTGTGATATTGAGGAGATTTTGTGGGATGTTTCTGGAATTTTGTGGGATTTTTCTAGGGTTTGGAGGAGACTTGAAGAATTTTGTGGGATTTTTCCTAGATTTTGTGGAAATTGGTGGAGATTTTGTGAGATGTTGCAGGAATTTGGTTGGGTTTTGAGAAGATTCAGGGAATTTTGTGGGATGTTGCTGGAATTTTGTGGAATTTCTCTAGAATTTTGTGGGATATTGAGGAGATTTTGTGGGATTTTGTGGGATGTTTGTGGGATTTTGAGGAGACTTGAAGAATTATGGGGGAATTTTTTTAGATTTTCTAGACATTTGTGGAGATTTTGTGGGATATTGCAGGAATATGGTTGGGTTTTGAGTAAATTTGGGGAATTTTTGCGATTTTTCTGCAATTCTGTGGGATTTTGTGGGATGTTTGTGGGATTTTGAGGAGACTTGAAGAATTTTGTGGGATTTTTCTTGAATTTTGTGGACATTTGTGGACATTTTGCGGGATGTGGCTGGAGTTTGGTCAGGTTTTGAGAAGATTGAAGGAATTTTGTAACATTTTCCTGGAATTTTGAGGATTTCTCTTGAATTTTGTGGGATTTCGAGGAGACTTGAAGAATTTTGAGGGAATTTTCTTAGATTTGGTGGAAATTTGTGGGGATTTTGTGAGATGTCTGTGGAATTTTGTAATGTTTGGAGAAGGTTTAGGGAAATTTGTGGGATTTTTTTAGAATTTTGAGGAGCTTTTCAAGAATTTTGTGGCAGTTTTCTTGAATTTTGTGGAAATTGGTGGAGACCTGAAGAATTTTGAGGGAATTTTCGTAGATTTTGTGGAAATGTGTGGAGATTTTTTGAGATGTCTGGTATTTTGTAATGTTTTGGGAAGATTGTGGGAATTGTGTGGGATTTTTCTGGAATTTTGAGAGGCTTTCAAGAATTTTGTGGGAGTTTTCTTGAATTTTGTGGCAATTTGTTGAGATTTTTGTGAGATGGTTCTGGAATTTTGTGGGATATTGAGGAAATTTAGTGATTTTAGTGGGATTTTTCTTGAATTTTGTGGACATTCGTGGAGATTTTGTGAGATGTTGCAGGAATTTGGTAGAAATTTGAGAAGATTTAGAGAATTGTGTGGGGCTTTTCCAGAATTTTGTGCGATTTGGAGGAGACTTGAAGAATTTTGAGGGATTTTTCTTAGATTTTTCTGGAAATTGTTGGAGATTTTGTGAGATGGTGCAGGAATTTGGTTGTGTTTTGAGAAGATTGAGGGAATTTTGTGGGATTTTTCCTGGAATTTTGTGGAATTTCTCTAGAATTTTGTGGGATATTGAGGAGATTTTGTGAGATGTTTCTGGGATTTTGAGAAGACTTGAAGAATTTTGTGGGATTTTTCTGGAATTTTGTGGCAATTTGTGGACATTTTGTGGGATGTGGCTGGAGTTTGGTCAGGTTTTGAGAAGATTCAAGGAATTTTGTAGCATTTTCCTGGAATTTTGTGGATTTCTCTCGAATTCTGTGAGATTTGGAGGAGACTTGAAGAATTTTGAGGGAATTTTCTTAGATTTTGTGGGACATTTGTGGAGATTTTGTGAGATGCCTGTGGAATTTTGTGGGATATTGAGGAAATTTAGTGATTTTAGTGGGATTTTTCTTGAATTTTGTGGACATTTGTGGAGATTTTGTAGGATGATGCAGGAATTTGGTTGTGTTTTGAGAAGATTCAGGGAATTTTGTGGGATTTTTCCTGGAATTTTGTGGAATTTCTCTAGAATTTTGTGGGATATTGAGGAGATTTTGTGGGATGTTTGTGGGATGTTTGTGGAATTTTGAGGAGACTTGAAGAATTTTGAGGGATTTTTCCTAGATTTTGTGGAAATTGTTGGAGATTTTGTGGGATGTTGCTGGAGTTTGGTAGGATTTTGAGAAGATTGAAGGAATTTTGTAACATTTTCCGGGAATTTTGAGGATTTCTCTTGAATTTCTTGGAATCTGGAGGAGACTTGAAGAATTTTGAGGGAATTTTCTTAGATTTGGTGGAAATTTGTGGGGATTTTGTGAGATGTCTTTGGAATTTTGTAATGTTTTGAGAAGATTTAGGGAATTTTGTGAGGATTTTCCAGAATTTTGAGGGGCTTTCAAGAATTTTGTGGGAGTTTTCTTGAATTTTGTGGAAATTTGTTGAGATTTTTGTGAGATGGTTCTGGAATTTTGTGGGATATTGAGGAAATTTAGTTAATTTTGTGGGATTTTTCTTGAATGATGTGGACATTTGTGGACATTTTGTGGGATGTTACAGGAATTTGGTAAGGTTTTCAGAAGATTTAGGGAATTGTGTGGGGCTTTTCCAGAATTTTGTGGGATTTTTCTTTGATAATGTGAAAATTGGTGGAGGTTTTGTGAGACGTCTCTGGAATTTTGTAATGTTTGGAGAAGATTTAGGGAATTTTGTGGCATTTTTCTGCAATTTTGTGGAATTTCTCTAGAATTTTCTGTGATATTGAGGAGATTTTGTGGGATGTTTCTGGAATTTTGAGGATTTTTCTAGGGTTTGGAGGAGACTTGAAGAATTTTGAGGGATTTTTCCTAGATTTTGTGAAAATTGGTGGAGATTTTGTGAGATGGTGCAGGAATTTGGTTGTGTTTTGAGAAGATTTAGGGAATTTTGTGGGATTTTTCTGCAATTTTGTGGAATTTCTCTAGAATTTTCTGTGATATTGAGGAGATTTTGTGGGATGTTTCTGGAATTTTGAGGATTTTTCTAGGGTTTGGAGGAGACTTGAAGAATTTTGTGGGATTTTTCCTAGATTTTGTGGAAATTGGTGGAGATTTTGTGAGATGTTGCAGGAATTTGGTTGGGTTTTGAGAAAATTCAGGGAATTTTGTGGGATGTTGCTGGAATTTTGTGGAATTTCTCTAGAATTTTGTGGGATATTGAGGAGATTTTGTGGGATTTTGTGGGATGTTTGTGGGATTTTGAGGAGACTTGAAGAATTATGGGGGAATTTTTTTAGATTTTCTAGACATTTGTGGAGATTTTGGGGGATATTGCAGGAATATGGTTGGGTTTTGAGTAAATTTGGGGAATTTTTGAGATTTTTCTGCAATTCTGTGGGATTTTGTGGGATGTTTGTGGGATTTTGAGGAGACTTGAAGAATTTTGTGGGATTTTTCTGGAATTTTGTGGCAATTTGTGGACATTTTGTGGGATGTGGCTGGAGTTTGGTCAGGTTTTGAGAAGATTGAAGGAATTTTGTAGCATTTTCCTGGAATTTTGAGGATTTCTCTTGAATTTTGTGGGATTTCGAGGAGACTTGAAGAATTTTGAGGGAATTTTCTTAGATTTGGTGGAAATTTGTGGGGATTTTGTGAGATGTCTGTGGAATTTTGTAATGTTTGGAGAAGGTTTAGGGAAATTTGTGGGATTTTTTTAGAATTTTGAGGAGCTTTTCAAGAATTTTGTGGCAGTTTTCTTGAATTTTGTGGAAATTGGTGGAGACCTGAAGAATTTTGAGGGAATTTTCGTAGATTTTGTGGAAATGTGTGGAGATTTTTTGAGATGTCTGGTATTTTGTAATGTTTTGGGAAGATTGTGGGAATTGTGTGGGATTTTTCTGGAATTTTGAGAGGCTTTCAAGAATTTTGTGGGAGTTTTCTTGAATTTTGTGGCAATTTGTTGAGATTTTTGTGAGATGGTTCTGGAATTTTGTGGGATATTGAGGAAATTTAGTAATTTTAGTGGGATTTTTCTTGAATTTTGTGGACATTCGTGGAGATTTTGTGAGATGTTGCAGGAATTTGGTAGAAATTTGAGAAGATTTAGAGAATTGTGTGGGGCTTTTCCAGAATTTTGTGCGATTTGGAGGAGACTTGAAGAATTTTGAGGGATTTTTCTTAGATTTTTCTGGAAATTGTTGGAGATTTTGTGAGATGGTGCAGGAATTTGGTTGTGTTTTGAGAAGATTGAGGGAATTTTGTGGGATTTTTCCTGGAATTTTGTGGAATTTCTCTAGAATTTTGTGGGATATTGAGGAAATTTAGTAATTTTAGTGGGATTTTTCTTGAATTTTGTGGACATTCGTGGAGATTTTGTGAGATGTTGCAGGAATTTGGTAGAAAATTGAGAAGATTTAGGGAATTGTGTGGGGCTTTTCCAGAATTTTGTGGGATTTGGAGGAGACTTGAAGAATTTTGAGGGAATTTTCTTAGATTTTGTGGGACATTTGTGGAGATTTTGTGAGATGCCTGTGGAATTTTGTGGGATATTGAGGAAATTTAGTGATTTTAGTGGGATTTTTCTTGAATTTTGTGGACATTTGTGGAGATTTTGTAGGATGTTGCAGGAATTTGGTTGGGTTTTGAGAAGATTCAGGGAATTTTGTGGGATGTTGCTGGAATTTTGTGGAATTTCTCTAGAATTTTGTGGGATATTTAGGAGATTTTGTGGGATGTTTGTGGGATGTTTGTGGAATTTTGAGGAGACTTGAAGAATTGTGTGGGATTTTTCCTAGATTTTGTGGAAATTGTTGGAGATTTTGTGGGATGTTGCTGGAGTTTGGTAGGATTTTTAGAAGATTGAAGGAATTTTGTAACATTTTCCTGGAATTTTGAGGATTTCTCTTGAATTTCTTGGAATCTGGAGGAGACTTGAAGAATTTTGAGGGAATTTTCTTAGATTTGGTGGAAATTTGTGGGGATTTTGTGAGATGTCTTTGGAATTTTGTAATGTTTTGAGAAGATTTAGGGAATTTTGTGAGGATTTTCCAGAATTTTGAGGGGCTTTCAAGAATTTTGTGGGAGTTTTCTTGAATTTTGTGGAAATTGGTGGAGATTTTTGTGAGATGGTTCTGGAATTTTGTGGGATATTGAGGAAATTTAGTTAATTTTGTGGGATTTTTCTTGAATGATGTGGACATTTGTGGACATTTTGTGGGATGTTACAGGAATTTGGTAAGGTTTTCAGAAGATCTAGGGAATTGTGAGGGGCTTTTCCAGAATTTTGTGGGATTTTTCTTTGATAATGTGAAAATTGGTGGAGGTTTTGTGAGACGTCTCTGGAATTTTGTAATGTTTGGAGAAGATTTAGGGAATTTTGTGGCATTTTTCTGCAATTTTGTGGAATTTCTCTAGAATTTTCTGTGATATTGAGGAGATTTTGTGGGATGTTTCTGGAATTTTGAGGATTTTTCTAGGGTTTGGAGGAGACTTGAAGAATTTTGAGGGATTTTTCCTAGATTTTGTGAAAATTGGTGGAGATTTTGTGAGATGTTGCAGGAATTTGGTTGTGTTTTGAGAAGATTTAGGGAATTTTGTGGGATTTTTCTGCAATTTTGTGGAATTTCTCTAGAATTTTCTGTGATATTGAGGAGATTTTGTGGGATGTTTCTGGAATTTTGAGGATTTTTCTAGGGTTTGGAGGAGACTTGAAGAATTTTGTGGGATTTTTCCTAGATTTTGTGGAAATTGGTGGAGATTTTGTGAGATGTTGCAGGAATTTGGTTGGGTTTTGAGAAAATTCAGGGAATTTTGTGGGATGTTGCTGGAATTTTGTGGAATTTCTCTAGAATTTTGTGGGATATTGAGGAGATTTTGTGGGATTTTGTGGGATGTTTGTGGGATTTTGAGGAGACTTGAAGAATTATGGGGGAATTTTTTTAGATTTTCTAGACATTTGTGGAGATTTTGGGGGATATTGCAGGAATATGGTTGGGTTTTGAGTAAATTTGGGGAATTTTTGAGATTTTTCTGCAATTCTGTGGGATTTTGTGGGATGTTTGTGGGATTTTGAGGAGACTTGAAGAATTTTGTGGGATTTTTCTTGAATTTTGTGGCAATTTGTGGACATTTTGTGGGATGTGGCTGGAGTTTGGTCAGGTTTTGAGAAGATTGAAGGAATTTTGTAGCATTTTCCTGGAATTTTGAGGATTTCTCTTGAATTTTGTGGGATTTCGAGGAGACTTGAAGAATTTTGAGGGAATTTTCTTAGATTTGGTGGAAATTTGTGGGGATTTTGTGAGATGTCTGTGGAATTTTGTAATGTTTGGAGAAGGTTTAGGGAAATTTGTGGGATTTTTTTAGAATTTTGAGGAGCTTTTCAAGAATTTTGTGGCAGTTTTCTTGAATTTTGTGGAAATTGGTGGAGACCTGAAGAATTTTGAGGGAATTTTCGTAGATTTTGTGGAAATGTGTGGAGATTTTTTGAGATGTCTGGTATTTTGTAATGTTTTGGGAAGATTGTGGGAATTGTGTGGGATTTTTCTGGAATTTTGAGAGGCTTTCAAGAATTTTGTGGGAGTTTTCTTGAATTTTGTGGCAATTTGTTGAGATTTTTGTGAGATGGTTCTGGAATTTTGTGGGATATTGAGGAAATTTAGTAATTTTAGTGGGATTTTTCTTGAATTTTGTGGACATTCGTGGAGATTTTGTGAGATGTTGCAGGAATTTGGTAGAAATTTGAGAAGATTTAGAGAATTGTGTGGGGCTTTTCCAGAATTTTGTGCGATTTGGAGGAGACTTGAAGAATTTTGAGGGATTTTTCTTAGATTTTTCTGGAAATTGTTGGAGATTTTGTGAGATGGTGCAGGAATTTGGTTGTGTTTTGAGAAGATTGAGGGAATTTTGTGGGATTTTTCCTGGAATTTTGTGGAATTTCTCTAGAATTTTGTGGGATATTGAGGAAATTTAGTAATTTTAGTGGGATTTTTCTTGAATTTTGTGGACATTCGTGGAGATTTTGTGAGATGTTGCAGGAATTTGGTAGAAAATTGAGAAGATTTAGGGAATTGTGTGGGGCTTTTCCAGAATTTTGTGGGATTTGGAGGAGACTTGAAGAATTTTGAGGGAATTTTCTTAGATTTTGTGGGACATTTGTGGAGATTTTGTGAGATGCCTGTGGAATTTTGTGGGATATTGAGGAAATTTAGTGATTTTAGTGGGATTTTTCTTGAATTTTGTGGACATTTGTGGAGATTTTGTAGGATGATGCAGGAATTTGGTTGTGTTTTGAGAAGATTGTGGGAATTTTGTGGGATTTTTCCTGGAATTTTGTGGAATTTCTCTAGAATTTTGTGGGATATTGAGGAGATTTTGTGGGATGTTTGTGGGATGTTTGTGGAATTTTGAGGAGACTTGAAGAATTTTGAGGGATTTTTCTTGAATTTTGTGGAAATTGTTGGAGATTTTGTGGGATGTTGCTGGAGTTTGGTAGGATTTTGAGAAGATTGAAGGAATTTTGTAACATTTTCCGGGAATTTTGAGGATTTCTCTCGAATTCTGTGAGATTTGGAGGAGACTTGAAGAATTTTGAGGGAATTTTCTTAGATTTGGTGGAAATTTGTGGGGATTTTGTGAGATGTCTTTGGAATTTTGTAATGTTTTGAGAAGATTTAGGGAATTTTGTGAGGATTTTCCAGAATTTTGAGGGGCTTTCAAGAATTTTGTGGGAGTTTTCTTGAATTTTGTGGAAATTGGTGGAGATTTTTGTGAGATGGTTCTGGAATTTTGTGGGATATTGAGGAAATTTAGTTAATTTTGTGGGATTTTTCTTGAATGATGTGGACATTCGTGGACATTTTGTTGGGATGTTACAGGAATTTGGTAAGGTTTTCAGAAGATTTAGGGAATTGTGTGGGGCTTTTCCAGAATTTTGTGGGATTTTTCTTTGATAATGTGAAAATTGGTGGAGGTTTTGTGAGACGTCTCTGGAATTTTGTAATGTTTGGAGAAGATTTAGGGAATTTTGTGGCATTTTTCTGCAATTTTGTGGAATTTCTCTAGAATTTTCTGTGATATTGAGGAGATTTTGTGGGATGTTTCTGGAATTTTGAGGATTTTTCTAGGGTTTGGAGGAGACTTGAAGAATTTTGAGGGATTTTTCCTAGATTTTGTGAAAATTGGTGGAGATTTTGTGAGATGGTGCAGGAATTTGGTTGTGTTTTGAGAAGATTTAGGGAATTTTGTGGGATTTTTCTGCAATTTTGTGGAATTTCTCTAGAATTTTCTGTGATATTGAGGAGATTTTGTGGGATGTTTCTGGAATTTTGAGGATTTTTCTAGGGTTTGGAGGAGACTTGAAGAATTTTGTGGGATTTTTCCTAGATTTTGTGGAAATTGGTGGAGATTTTGTGAGATGTTGCAGGAATTTGGTTGGGTTTTGAGAAGATTCAGGGAATTTTGTGGGATGTTGCTGGAATTTTGTGGAATTTCTCTAGAATTTTGTGGGATATTTAGGAGATTTTGTGGGATGTTTGTGGGATGTTTGTGGAATTTTGAGGAGACTTGAAGAATTGTGTGGGATTTTTCCTAGATTTTGTGGAAATTGTTGGAGATTTTGTGGGATGTTGCTGGAGTTTGGTAGGATTTTTAGAAGATTGAAGGAATTTTGTAACATTTTCCTGGAATTTTGAGGATTTCTCTTGAATTTCTTGGAATCTGGAGGAGACTTGAAGAATTTTGAGGGAATTTTCTTAGATTTGGTGGAAATTTGTGGGGATTTTGTGAGATGTCTTTGGAATTTTGTAATGTTTTGAGAAGATTTAGGGAATTTTGTGAGGATTTTCCAGAATTTTGAGGGGCTTTCAAGAATTTTGTGGGAGTTTTCTTGAATTTTGTGGAAATTGGTGGAGATTTTTGTGAGATGGTTCTGGAATTTTGTGGGATATTGAGGAAATTTAGTTAATTTTGTGGGATTTTTCTTGAATGATGTGGACATTTGTGGACATTTTGTGGGATGTTACAGGAATTTGGTAAGGTTTTCAGAAGATCTAGGGAATTGTGAGGGGCTTTTCCAGAATTTTGTGGGATTTTTCTTTGATAATGTGAAAATTGGTGGAGGTTTTGTGAGACGTCTCTGGAATTTTGTAATGTTTGGAGAAGATTTAGGGAATTTTGTGGCATTTTTCTGCAATTTTGTGGACTTTCTCTAGAATTTTCTGTGATATTGAGGAGATTTTGTGGGATGTTTCTGGAATTTTGTGGGATTTTTCTAGGGTTTGGAGGAGACTTGAAGAATTTTGTGGGATTTTTCCTAGATTTTGTGGAAATTGGTGGAGATTTTGTGAGATGTTGCAGGAATTTGGTTGGGTTTTGAGAAGATTCAGGGAATTTTGTGGGATGTTGCTGGAATTTTGTGGAATTTCTCTAGAATTTTGTGGGATATTGAGGAGATTTTGTGGGATTTTGTGGGATGTTTGTGGGATTTTGAGGAGACTTGAAGAATTATGGGGGAATTTTTTTAGATTTTCTAGACATTTGTGGAGATTTTGGGGGATATTGCAGGAATATGGTTGGGTTTTGAGTAAATTTGGGGAATTTTTGAGATTTTTCTGCAATTCTGTGGGATTTTGTGGGATGTTTGTGGGATTTTGAGGAGACTTGAAGAATTTTGTGGGATTTTTCTTGAATTTTGTGGCAATTTGTGGACATTTTGTGGGATGTGGCTGGAGTTTGGTCGGGTTTTGAGAAGATTGAAGGAATTTTGTAGCATTTTCCTGGAATTTTGAGGATTTCTCTTGAATTTTGTGGGATTTCGAGGAGACTTGAAGAATTTTGAGGGAATTTTCTTAGATTTGGTGGAAATTTGTGGGGATTTTGTGAGATGTCTGTGGAATTTTGTAATGTTTGGAGAAGGTTTAGGGAAATTTGTGGGATTTTTTTAGAATTTTGAGGAGCTTTTCAAGAATTTTGTTGCAGTTTTCTTGAATTTTGTGGAAATTGGTGGAGACCTGAAGAATTTTGAGGGAATTTTCGTAGATTTTGTGGAAATGTGTGGAGATTTTTTGAGATGTCTGGTATTTTGTAATGTTTTGGGAAGATTGTGGGAATTGTGTGGGATTTTTCTGGAATTTTGAGAGGCTTTCAAGAATTTTGTGGGAGTTTTCTTGAATTTTGTGGCAATTTGTTGAGATTTTTGTGAGATGGTTCTGGAATTTTGTGGGATATTGAGGAAATTTAGTGATTTTAGTGGGATTTTTCTTGAATTTTGTGGACATTCGTGGAGATTTTGTGAGATGTTGCAGGAATTTGGTAGAAATTTGAGAAGATTTAGAGAATTGTGTGGGGCTTTTCCAGAATTTTGTGCGATTTGGAGGAGACTTGAAGAATTTTGAGGGATTTTTCTTAGATTTTTCTGGAAATTGTTGGAGATTTTGTGAGATGGTGCAGGAATTTGGTTGTGTTTTGAGAAGATTGAGGGAATTTTGTGGGATTTTTCCTGGAATTTTGTGGAATTTCTCTAGAATTTTGTGGGATATTGAGGAAATTTAGTAATTTTAGTGGGATTTTTCTTGAATTTTGTGGACATTCGTGGAGATTTTGTGAGATGTTGCAGGAATTTGGTAGAAAATTGAGAAGATTTAGGGAATTGTGTGGGGCTTTTCCAGAATTTTGTGGGATTTGGAGGAGACTTGAAGAATTTTGAGGGAATTTTCTTAGATTTTGTGGGACATTTGTGGAGATTTTGTGAGATGCCTGTGGAATTTTGTGGGATATTGAGGAAATTTAGTGATTTTAGTGGGATTTTTCTTGAATTTTGTGGACATTTGTGGAGATTTTGTAGGATGTTGCAGGAATTTGGTTGGGTTTTGAGAAGATTCAGGGAATTTTGTGGGATGTTGCTGGAATTTTGTGGAATTTCTCTAGAATTTTGTGGGATATTTAGGAGATTTTGTGGGATGTTTGTGGGATGTTTGTGGAATTTTGAGGAGACTTGAAGAATTGTGTGGGATTTTTCCTAGATTTTGTGGAAATTGTTGGAGATTTTGTGGGATGTTGCTGGAGTTTGGTAGGATTTTTAGAAGATTGAAGGAATTTTGTAACATTTTCCTGGAATTTTGAGGATTTCTCTTGAATTTCTTGGAATCTGGAGGAGACTTGAAGAATTTTGAGGGAATTTTCTTAGATTTGGTGGAAATTTGTGGGGATTTTGTGAGATGTCTTTGGAATTTTGTAATGTTTTGAGAAGATTTAGGGAATTTTGTGAGGATTTTCCAGAATTTTGAGGGGCTTTCAAGAATTTTGTGGGAGTTTTCTTGAATTTTGTGGAAATTGGTGGAGATTTTTGTGAGATGGTTCTGGAATTTTGTGGGATATTGAGGAAATTTAGTTAATTTTGTGGGATTTTTCTTGAATGATGTGGACATTTGTGGACATTTTGTGGGATGTTACAGGAATTTGGTAAGGTTTTCAGAAGATTTAGGGAATTGTGAGGGGCTTTTCCAGAATTTTGTGGGATTTTTCTTTGATAATGTGAAAATTGGTGGAGGTTTTGTGAGACGTCTCTGGAATTTTGTAATGTTTGGAGAAGATTTAGGGAATTTTGTGGCATTTTTCTGCAATTTTGTGGAATTTCTCTAGAATTTTCTGTGATATTGAGGAGATTTTGTGGGATGTTTCTGGAATTTTGAGGATTTTTCTAGGGTTTGGAGGAGACTTGAAGAATTTTGAGGGATTTTTCCTAGATTTTGTGAAAATTGGTGGAGATTTTGTGAGATGTTGCAGGAATTTGGTTGTGTTTTGAGAAGATTTAGGGAATTTTGTGGGATTTTTCTGCAATTTTGTGGAATTTCTCTAGAATTTTCTGTGATATTGAGGAGATTTTGTGGGATGTTTCTGGAATTTTGAGGATTTTTCTAGGGTTTGGAGGAGACTTGAAGAATTTTGTGGGATTTTTCCTAGATTTTGTGGAAATTGGTGGAGATTTTGTGAGATGTTGCAGGAATTTGGTTGGGTTTTGAGAAGATTCAGGGAATTTTGTGGGATGTTGCTGGAATTTTGTGGAATTTCTCTAGAATTTTGTGGGATATTGAGGAGATTTTGTGGGATTTTGTGGGATGTTTGTGGGATTTTGAGGAGACTTGAAGAATTATGGGGGAATTTTTTTAGATTTTCTAGACATTTGTGGAGATTTTGTGGGATATTGCAGGAATATGGTTGGGTTTTGAGTAAATTTGGGGAATTTTTGAGATTTTTCTGCAATTCTGTGGGATTTTGTGGGATGTTTGTGGGATTTTGAGGAGACTTGAAGAATTTTGTGGGATTTTTCTTGAATTTTGTGGCAATTTGTGGACATTTTGTGGGATGTGGCTGGAGTTTGGTCAGGTTTTGAGAAGATTGAAGGAATTTTGTAGCATTTTCCTGGAATTTTGAGGATTTCTCTTGAATTTTGTGGGATTTCGAGGAGACTTGAAGAATTTTGAGGGAATTTTCTTAGATTTGGTGGAAATTTGTGGGGATTTTGTGAGATGTCTGTGGAATTTTGTAATGTTTGGAGAAGGTTTAGGGAAATTTGTGGGATTTTTTTAGAATTTTGAGGAGCTTTTCAAGAATTTTGTGGCAGTTTTCTTGAATTTTGTGGAAATTGGTGGAGACCTGAAGAATTTTGAGGGAATTTTCGTAGATTTTGTGGAAATGTGTGGAGATTTTTTGAGATGTCTGGTATTTTGTAATGTTTTGGGAAGATTGTGGGAATTGTGTGGGATTTTTCTGGAATTTTGAGAGGCTTTCAAGAATTTTGTGGGAGTTTTCTTGAATTTTGTGGCAATTTGTTGAGATTTTTGTGAGATGGTTCTGGAATTTTGTGGGATATTGAGGAAATTTAGTGATTTTAGTGGGATTTTTCTTGAATTTTGTGGACATTCGTGGAGATTTTGTGAGATGTTGCAGGAATTTGGTAGAAATTTGAGAAGATTTAGAGAATTGTGTGGGGCTTTTCCAGAATTTTGTGCGATTTGGAGGAGACTTGAAGAATTTTGAGGGATTTTTCTTAGATTTTTCTGGAAATTGTTGGAGATTTTGTGAGATGGTGCAGGAATTTGGTTGTGTTTTGAGAAGATTGAGGGAATTTTGTGGGATTTTTCCTGGAATTTTGTGGAATTTCTCTAGAATTTTGTGGGATATTGAGGAGATTTTGTGAGATGTTTCTGGGATTTTGAGAAGACTTGAAGAATTTTGTGGGATTTTTCTGGAATTTTGTGGCAATTTGTGGACATTTTGTGGGATGTGGCTGGAGTTTGGTCAGGTTTTGAGAAGATTGAAGGAATTTTGTAGCATTTTCCTGGAATTTTGTGGATTTCTCTCGAATTCTGTGAGATTTGGAGGAGACTTGAAGAATTTTGAGGGAATTTTCTCAGATTTTGTGGGACATTTGTGGAGATTTTGTGAGATGCCTGTGGAATTTTGTGGGATATTGAGGAAATTTAGTGATTTTTGTGGGATTTTTCTTGAATTTTGTGGACATTTGTGGAGATTTTGTAGGATGGTGCAGGAATTTGGTTGTGTTTTGAGAAGATTCAGGGAATTTTGTGGGATTTTTCCTGGAATTTTGTGGAATTTCTCTAGAATTTTGTGGGATATTGAGGAGATTTTGTGGGATGTTTGTGGCATGTTTGTGGGATTTTGAGGAGACTTGAAGAATTATGGGGGAATTTTTTTAGATTTTCTGGACATTTGTGGAGATTTTGTGGGATATTGCAGGAATATGGTTGGGTTTTGAGTAAATTTGGGGAACTTTTGAGATTTTTCTGCAATTTTGTGGGATTTTGTGGGATGTTTGTGGAATTTTGAGGAGACTTGAGGAATTTTGAGGGATTTTTCCTAGATTTTGTGGAAATTGTTGGAGATTTTGTGGGATGTGGCCGGAGTTTGGTAGGATTTTGAGAAGATTGAAGGAATTTTGTAACATTTTCCTGGAATTTTGAGGATTTCTCTTGAATTTCTTGGAATCTGTAGGAGACTTGAAGAATTTTGAGTGAATTTTCTTAGATTTGGTGGAAATTTGTGGGGATTTTGTGAGATGTCTTTGGAATTTTGTAATGTTTTGGGAAGATTGTGGGAATTGTGTGGGATTTTTCTGGAATTTTGAGGAGCTTTCAAGAATTTTGTGGCAGTTTTCTTGAATTTTGTGGAAAATTGTTGAGATTTCGTGAGATGGTTCTGGAATTTTGTGGGATATTGAGGAAATTTAGTGATTTTTGTGGGATTTTTCTTGAATTATGTGGACATTCGTGGACATTTTGTGGGATGTTACAGGAATTTGGTAAGGTTTTCAGAAGATTTAGGGAATTGTGTGGGGCTTTTCCAGAATTTTGTGGGATTTTTCTTTGATAATGTGAAAATTGGTGGAGATTTTGTGAGACGTCTTTGGAATTTTGTAATGTTTGGAGAAGATTTAGGGAATTTTGTGGCATTTTTCTGCAATTTTGTGGAATTTCTCTAGAATTTTCTGTGATATTGAGGAGATTTTGTGGGATGTTTCTGGAATTTTGTGGGATTTCTCCTAGATTTTGTGGAAATTGGTGGAGATTTTGTGAGATGTTGCAGGAATTTGGTTGGGTTTGGAGAAGATTCAGGGAATTTTGTGGGATGTTGCCGGAATTTTGTGGAATTTCTCTAGAATTTTGTGGGATATTGAGGAGATTTTGTGGGATTTTGTGGGATGTTTGTGGGATTTTGAGGAGACTTGAAGAATTTTGTGAGATTTTTCTTGAATTTTGTGGACATTTGTGGACATTTTGTGGGATGTGGCTGGAGTTTGGTAGGGTTTTGAGAAGATTGAAGGAATTTTGTAACATTTTCCTGGAATTTTGAGGATTTCTCTTGAATTTTGTGGGATTTGGAGGAGACTTGAAGAATTTTGAGTGAATTTTCTTAGATTTGGTGGAAATTTGTAGGCATTTTGTGAGATGTCTGTGGAATTTTGTAATGTTTGGAGAAGGTTTAGGGAATTTTGTGGGATTTTTTTAGAATTTTGAGGAGCTTTTCAAGAATTTTGTGGCAGTTTTCTTGAATTTTGTGGAAATTGGTGGAGACCTGAAGAATTTTGAGGGAATTTTCTTAGATTTGGTGGAAATTTGTGGGGATTTTGTGAGATGTCTTTGGAATTTTGTAATGTTTTGAGAAGATTTAGGGAATTTTGTGAGGATTTTCCAGAATTTTGAGGGGCTTTCAAGAATTTTGTGGGAGTTTTCTTGAATTTTGTGGAAATTTGTTGAGATTTTGTGAGATGGTTCTGGAATTTTGTGGGATATTGAGGAAATTTAGTTAATTTTGTGGGATTTTTCTTGAATGATGTGGACATTTGTGGACATTTTGTGGGATGTTACAGGAATTTGGTTGGGTTTTGAGAAGATTTAGGGAATTGTGTGGGGCTTTTCCAGAATTTTGTGGGATTTTTCTTTGATAATGTGAAAATTGGTGGAGATTTTGTGAGACGTCTCTGGAATTTTGTAATGTTTGGATAAGATTTAGGGAATTTTGTGGCATTTTTCTGCAATTTTGTGGACTTTCTCTAGAATTTTCTCTGATATTGAGGAGATTTTGTGGGATGTTTCTGGAATTTTGTGGGATTTTTCTAGGGTTTGGAGGAGACTTGAAGAATTTTGTGGGATTTTTCCTAGATTTTGTGGAAATTGGTGGAGATTTTGTAGGATGTTGCAGGAATTTGGTTGGGTTTTGAGAAGATTCAGGGAATTTTGTGGGATGTTGCTGGAATTTTGTGGAATTTCTGTAGAATTTTGTGGGATATTGAGGAGATTTTGTGGGATTTTGTGGGATGTTTGTGGGATTTTGAGGAGACTTGAATAATTATGGGGGAATTTTTTTAGATTTTCTAGACATTTGTGGAGATTTTGTGGGATATTGCAGGAATATGGTTGGGTTTTGAGTAAATTTGGGGAATTTTTGAGATTTTTCTGCAATTTTGTGGGATTTTGTGGGATGTTTGTGGGATTTTGAGGAGACTTGAAGAATTTTGTGGTATTTTTCTTGAATTTTGTGGACATTTGTGGAAATTTTGTGGGATGTTGCTGGAGTTTGGTAGGGTTTTGAGAAGATCCAAGGAATTTTGTAACATTTTCCTGGAGATTTTGAGGATTTCCCTCGAATTTCTTGGAATTTGGAGGAGACTTGAAGAATTTTGAGGCAATGTTCTTAGATTTTGTGGAAATTGGTGGTGATTTTGGGAGATATCTGTGGAATTTTGTAATGTTTTGAGAAGATTGTGGGAATTTTGTGGCATTTTTCTGGAATTTTGTGGGGCTTTTGAAGAATTTTGTGGGAGTTTTCTTGAATTTTGTGGAAATGTGTAGTGATTTTGTGAGATGGTTCTGGAATTTTGTAGGATATTGAAGAAATTTAATGAATTTTTGTGGGATTTTTCTTGAATTTTCTGGAAATTGGAGGAGATTTTTTGAGATGTTTCAGGAATTTGGTACGGTTTTGAGAAGATTGAGGGAATGTTGAGGAATTTTTCTGCAATTCTGTGGGGTTTTCCAGAATTTTTTTTGATATAGAGGAGATTTTGTGGGATGTTTCTGTAATTTAGTGGGATTATTGTGGGATTTGGAAGATACTTGAAGGATTGTGAGGGATTTTTCCTAGATTTTGTGGAAATTGGTGGAGATTTTGGGAGATGTTGCAGGAATTTGGTTGGGATTTAAGAAGATTGAGAGAATTTTGTGGCATTTTTCTGCAATTTTGTGGGGTATTCCAGAATTTTGTGGGATATTGAGGAGATTTTGTGAGATTTTGTGGGATTTTGTTAGATGTTTGTAGGATTTTGAGGAGACTTGAAGAATTTTTGAAGGATTTTTCTTGAATTTTCTGGAAATTGGAGGAGATTTTGTGGGATATTGCAGGAATTTGGTAGAAATTTGAGAAGATTTAGGGAACTGTGTGGGGCTTTTCAAGAATTTTGTGGGATTTGGAGGAGACTTGAAGAATTTTGAGGGATTTTTCCTGGATTTGGTGGAAATTGGTGGAGATTTTGGGAGATGTCTGTGGAATTTTGTAATGTTTTGAGAAGATTGTGGGAATTTTGTTGGATATTTTAGGAATTTTGAGGGGCTTTTCAAGAATATTTTGGGAGTTTTCTTTAGTTTGTGGAAACGTGTGGAGATTTTGTGAGATGGTTCTGGAATTTTGTGGGATATTGAGGAAATTTAATGAATTTTTTCGGATTTTTTCTTGAATTTTGTGGGCATTTGTGGAGATTTTGTGGGATGTTGCAGGAATTTGGCAGAAATTTGAGAAGATTGAGGGAATTGTGTGGGGCTTTTCTAGAAGTTTGTGGCATATGGAGGAGACTTGAAGAATTTTGAGGGATTTTTCCTAGATTTTGTGGAAATTGGTGGAGATTTTGTGAGATGTTGCAGAAATTTGGTTGGGTTTTGAGAAGATTGAGTGAATTTTGTGGCATGTTTCTGCAATTTTGTGGGGTTTTCTTAGATTTTGTGGAAATTTGTTGAGATTTTGTGAGATGTTTGTGGAATTTTGTAATGCTTTGAGAAGATTGTGGGAATTTTGTGGCATTTTTCTGGAATTTTGAGGGGCTTTTCAAGAATTTTGTGGGAGTTTTCTTGAATTTTGTGGAAATGTGTAGAGATTTTGTGAGATGGTTCTGGAATTTTGTAGGATATTGAGGAAATTTAATGAATTTTTGTGGGATTTTTCCTGAATTTTCTGGAAATTGGAGGAGATTTTGTGAGATGTTGCAGGAATTTGGCTGGGTTTTGAGAAGACTGAGGGAGTTCTGTGGCATTTTTCTGCAATTTTGTGGGGTTTTCCAGAATTTTGTGGGATATTGAGGAGATTTTGTGAGATTTTGTGAGATGTTTGTGGGATTTTGAGGAGACTTGAAGAATTTTTGAGGGATTTTTCTTGAATTTTGTGGACGTTTGTGGACATTTTGTGGGATGTGGTTGGAGTTTGGTAGGGTTTTGAGAAGATCCAAGGAATTTTGTAACATTTTCCTGGAATTTTGAGGATTTCTCTTGAATTTCATGGAATTTGAAGAATTTTGAGGCAATTTTCTTTGATTTGGTGGAAATTGGTGGACATTTTGTGGGATGTTGCAGGAATTTTGTTGGCTTTTGGGAAAATTTTTGGAATTTTGTGAGATTTTTCTGGGATTTGGAGGAGACTTGAAGAATTTTGGGGAATTTTTCTTAGATTTTTTTGGAAATTTGTGGAGATTTTTTGAGATCTTGCAGGAATTAGTTTTAGTTTTGAAAAGACTTAGGGAATTTCGTGGGATTTTTAGGAATTTTGTGGAATTTCTCTAGAAATTTGTGGGATATTGTCGAGGAATGGCTAGCTAGCAAATGTCATATTCCTATGCAGCAATTAGTTGAGAAAGAATTAGACAGTAGAGTACCGTTGGTGTGAGATGTTGCAAAGTCAGAAAGACCTTAGTGATAACTGTTAACTGAGAACAGGACGCTGTGATCAGAAGAATGTGAATTCAGCATAGATGAGCGATCACAGGAATGTGGGACTAGGTGGAATTGAACTTAAATAAAAATATCCAAGAATGAGCTTGCTTTTGCACTATGTATGAGCCTAATTATTGATGCTATATAAGTGGTTTTAGAGTTACCAATAAATGAGACTTGCTGATCATTCATGTTGAGTGCTGCATTTCTCCCGCCAAACTCATCAAATGGCTCCCGAACAACAGGGACCTTTGGGACCTTTGGGACCTTTGGGACCTTTGGGACCTCTGGGACCTTTGGGACCTTTGGGACCTTTAGGACCTTTGGAACCTTTGGGACCTCTGGGACCTTTGGAACCTTTGGAACCTTTGGGACCTTTGGAACCTTTGGGACATTTGGGACCTTTGGGACCTTTGGGACCTTTGGAACCTTTGGGACCTTTGGGACCTTTGGGACCTTTGGAACCTTTGGGACCTTTGGGACCTTTGGAACCTTTGGGACCTTAAAAAGGAGTTGGAGTCGGCCAAGGGAGTTGGTGTCAGGGGACGGGTCCTCTGCAGCAACAGCTGTGATCACACAGCAACGGTGCCGCGCCACAGGCGACCTCAGAGGAGAGTCCTGCCGTAACGTGCTGCCGAAACCTTGTAGGGGCTGCAACAGCGCTGACGGTAAGATGGAAAGGCAAGCAGCATATGATTTATTTACCTGCTTTTTAGAAAAGCGACAGGTTAAAGACTTTGATTTGCGCAAGGAGCTCCCTTGACTTCTTGCTTATGGGTATGCTCAGGGTTGTTTTCAGAATCCCCATACAGTCCATGAATTAAATGAGTGGCAAAAATTTGGAGATAAATTGTGGGAAGCTACTTTAGATGATGATAAAACTGCTAAAAAATTGAGAAAACTGTGGCAGACAGTTCATAATGTTCTTTTGCAGTATCAGGCTGAACAGGCAGCTGCTACAAAGGCATCTGCAGCATGTCAAAAAATAGATTATTAGAGGGAATTAATGAGTGCCACCCGCCACGAACACAGTAATCTTGACCCCCCCCACGCAGTCACTGACCCCTGCTGCAGCTGCTAATCCTTTTGTGCCATCTCCAATTCCTTCACCCACTAACCTTGATTCTGGAACGGAGCCTTCGGCACCGTTACCATCCTCCCCTATGGGAAATAAATCTGTCCCTGGGGTAGGGCATGACTTAGGTGAGGCTATTGCACGGGAAAGAAGGGAGACATGGGCTACGTTGGCACGGAATATTTTGCAAGAAGGAGATCAGGAAATAGCAGATGCTGTATTGGAAGTAGCATGTCCTGTAACCTTTGCACCGATGCAAGGGGGAGGAATACAAGCTCAAATTACAGCTTTAGATTGGAAATGGTTATCACAGTTGTGATCTACAGTCAGTCAGTTTGGAGTGACCAGTGAACCGGTTAGACAGATGATTGATTATTTGTGGGGTACACAGATTTTGTTGCCTGCAGATTGTAGGAGTATTATGAAATTGATTCTTAGTCAGCATCAGCAGTTGTTGTTTAATGCACACTGGCAAGCTTATTGCCAAGAAAGTGTAAATGTGCAAAGACAGGCAGGTGATCCACTGCATGGGCTAACTTTGGAAGAACTTAGGGGATTAGGAGCATATAGTCAAGTGGAAGCACAAGCTATTTTGGGACCAGATAAGTTGAGAGAAGGAATGCGGTTAGTGCGAGCTGCATTTGATCGGATTAAGGAGCCAGGAGGTATTCCATCTTATATGGGTATTAAACAAGGGCGAGATGAGCCATTTGGAGCATTTATTGATAAAGCAGCTGCAGCTATAGAACGGGCAGGTGTTCCTGAATATATGAGGGGAGCATTATTAAAACAATGTGCATTACAGAATTGTAATCCAGCAACCAGGTCAGTTTTAAATTCCCTAAATGCTAATTGGACTATTGAGGAGGCATTAGAGAGGATGTCTAATATACCGGTGGGCTCACAGGCAATGTTAACCCAGGCAATTAAAGAACTGGCATCGAATCAGAGTCAGGTTTTAGCAGCTCTTGCACCCCTACAAGCAGCTACAACCAACAATGGCAGGATTCCAGCCTCCCGACTCAAATGTTTTTGCTGTGGCAACCTTGGACATATTCGGAAGGAATGTACTGTACCATCTGTTTGGTGCAATCAGTGTCGCTCCAATACCCACACTGATAGTGTTTGCCGCCAGAGATCAGGAAACGGGAAGGTCAGCGCGAGAAGCCGCCGCGCCAGGACACAAATAGCAGCTGCCAGAACATCAGTGCAACTTCCCTCCAGCCTGCCACAGCAGGGAGCCTCGGCCTGGACCTGGCAGCCTCAGTGACTGTGGATTTATTGACATCTCAGCCCTACAAGATTCCCACGGGAATTATGGGACCAGTGATAATAAATGGAAAAGCTGTGGGTGCAATAGTGTTGGGACGTTCATCTGCTAGTCTAATGGGATTGTTTATTTTACCTGGAGTAATTGATGTGGACTGTTCTGGTGAAATATATATCATGGCATATACACTGGCACCACCAGCCAGAATTGATAAGGGACAGCAAATTGCACAACTGGTGCCAGTACCACAATATACCCATCAATTGACACCATTGAAAAATCAGTCACGGGGTACGGGTGGATTTGGTTCTACAGGAGGACTTACATTGCTTACCCTGGGCTTAAAGACTCAACCCAAGCAAAAAGTTGTTCTCAATTACAACGGAGAATCCCACCAATTAGAAGGACTATTGGATACTGGGGCAGACTCAAGTATTGTTGCTCCACAGTATTGGCCCCAGGAATGGCCTTTGTTGCCTAGTATGGTTACTGTTACAGGGGTGGGAGGCTTAACTTTGGCAAAAAGGTCTCCACAAATCCAGATTCAATTAGATGGGAAGGTCATTAATTCTGTTTTGTCAATTGTTCCATTACCAGACAAGGTTCAATGTCTAATAGGGCGAGATATTTTGTCACAACTTGGTGTTACTTTGACCAATGAGCACCCTTTAGAGTAGAGGCCATTGTTTGGACTTTCCCAATCCCACTTAAATGGATAATTCAGGAACCAGTATGGGTTGAACAGTGGCCTTTAAAAAGGGAAAGTCTGCAGCAAGCTCATCAATTAGTGCTGGAACAATATCAACAAGGACATTTAAAGTTGTCAACAAGTCCTTGGAATGCCCCTATTTTTGTTATTAAAAAGAAATCTGGAAAATATCGATTGCTGCACGACTTACGTGCAGTAAATGAACAAATGGAGCCAATGGGGGCACTGCAATCTGCTTTGCCCAATCCTGCAATGTTGCCAAGAGATTGGCCCTTGTTAATAATTGATTTAGAGGACTGTTTTTTCACTATCTCACTGCATGAACAGGATACTTGCAGATTTGCTTTTACCTTGCCCTCATTAAATCGAGCAGAACCAGACAAGAGATTTGAATGGACAGTTTTACCACAGGGTATGCGTAATTCTCCTACCTTGTGCCAGCTTTATGTTGATAATGCTTTGCAGCCACTACGTGTTCGATGGCCTACAGCCATTATTTATCACTATATGGATGATATTCTTTTTGCTCAGTCACAACCTTTTGCAGATAAACAAGTTAAGGACATTCAAACACAACTACTTCAGAATGGACTGGTTGTTGCACCTGAGAAAATACAGCAGTCATCCCCATGGAAATATCTCGGGGGGACTTTAACTGAGCAGTATGTTGCCCCTCAGAAACTGTCATTGAACATGTCACTTCATACTGTTCATGATGCTCAGCGATTGCTGGGGGATTTGCAATGCCTTAAACCTGTTGTGGGTATTCCTAATGAACTTTTACAACCCTTATGACCTTTGTTGAAAGGTACTGATCCTACAGCACCTATACAGGTCACCAGTGAACAACAAGAAGCTCTCAATAAAATAATGGACGGTATCCAGACAGGTGTTGTTTGTAGGCGAGATCCAGACTTGGACATTAACTTTACTGTACGGTTTGGACATCAACATCTCATCGGTGCTTTAACACAGCAACAAAAGAAAACAGGGGAGATATGGGTATTAGAGTGGTTATTAGCACCACTACTACAGAGACATACCTTAATTCAAAAAATTGAAATTTTAGCAGATTTAATAAAACAAAGGTAGAAGCGATTGTGACAAATTATGGGTGCAGATCCAGCTGTAATTCAGATACCAATAAAAAAGGACACTTTAGACTGGTATTTAATTCACAGCTCCACACTGCAAGAAGCATTGCTTGACAACAGCAGTGTGGTCAGTACTGAGGAGGTGCCTCGAATACCACTACGATGGATAGGCCAGCAGAATTGGATTGAAAAGCCCAAACGATCATTTTGCCGTTACCAGGGGCATCAACGGTGTTCACTGATGCTGGAAAGAAATCTCGCACAGCTGCTGCTACATGGCAAAATTCAGAAGGACAACGGAATCATCACATTATTCCAGCTCAAAAGGAGGACACATTACAAACTCTGGAATTAGTCGCTGTTGTTTGGGTTTTGGTGCAGTTTAAGGGTCCTGTTAATGTGGTAACTGATTCTTTATATGTTGCAGGAGTGAGTGAACGTATTGAAAAAGCAGACATAAAGGAAGTAAAAAATCCTCGTTTATATGAACTGTTTTTGCAGCTTCAAAGAGCAGTAAAGTTGAGGACTGCTGCCTTTGCTATTATCCATATTTGTAGTCACAAATGGGATGTGGGTTTAGGAGAAAGAAATGCTAGGGCAAACCGATTGGTCTATAAAGATCCAAAAACAGGACTGTGGGGAGGTCCCAGCAAGGTACTGTATTGGGGACGTGGTTATCTTTGTGTGTCTACCCCCACAGGGCCTGTCTGGGTGCCGAGCCGATGGACTAAACCTGCTGATCCCAGGGATTTACCTTCAGCTGATCCAGAAAATTCTGCAGATACTTCTCGCTCTCTACCATCAACATAGAGACGGGATCTGATGAACTCTCACATGCAAATCTTGTATACAGTACCAGAGTGTGAATGTTATTCTTTTGTATGTTACATGTGTAAGGTGTGTAAAGAAAAGTGGTGGGCACATTCTAAGTGGGGTCGATCCCCAAGAGGGATTTGTACAGAGTGTTACAACTTTGAAAGAAATTTCACTGAGGTTGCATTACAGGAAGGTATACAAACAGGACAATTTGAAAAAGGATCTGATAGATGGTGGGAGATTTTTGCTTTTGGGATAAACCCAGAAAATTATTGTTATCATCCTAATACCCCTTTACCGTATATTATTGAAATAACCACAATGCGCTGTCATAAAACACTTACACAGGTCAGGTGTGATATTCCAGGGGTAAAAAATAAAAATTGGGAGCAATTCTTAAAACGGCAGTCTCGAGAGAAAGGGTCTTTCCCTGAAAGTTATCCCTGCTGCTGAGAAGATGGAACACCCTGTGGTTCAAAGCAAACGAATCGACGGGTGAGGCAGAGGGGTAAAAGAAAAGGGAAGCAAGATCTCACATGGGATCCAGCCAAGATGCTGGCTGAACTGCCACAATCTTTTTAAAGTCCTTAAGTGACTATCTCTGATCAGGTTGTTGTTTTGGTTTACCATGATAAAGGGAAATGAGGGGCTCTTGATTGACATAGATGAGAGACAAAATATGTGGATAATGTGGGCCAATCAAACTGGACAAGATAATTTTTGCCTTTCAATGGCTACCCTTTCAGATCCTTTTCGAACTTGTTTAGTGGGCGCACCTTTAGAGGATTCACTCAATGCCACAATGTTTAAAAAATGGACAAAGAATTGGAAAATGCCCAAGGAAGCAAAGAAAACATTATGTGAAATCCCATCAGGTAAATTCACGATCAATATCTGTGACACAGGTTTAATCCCAGCAAATCCCATTGGTGCTCAAATTTGGTACATTGCTACAGGTTTAAATGTTACCGGGTCAGAGCCACAAGAGTTAAGACTGTTAGGCTCAGCCCCTAGCAATTATTGTTTAACTTTTGTCAATTGGGCTAGGAACAATCATGCAAAAAGGTCTCATGGGCCAAATGGTACAAATGTTTCTCCACAAAATTTGCTGTATTTGCAAAATAATGATGCATACTGTGGCAATTGGTCTCACAAGGTAAATTCTAGCAGTTCACCTCTACAATTACCACCTGGTATTTTTCTAATCTGTGGAGATCGTGCATGGCAAGGACTGCCAGCAAACATTTATGGAGGGCCTTGTTATTTTGGGAAATTGACATTGTTTGCACCCACTATACAGCAACTATGAGGAGCCAATAGAACCAGGTTACGAACAAAGAGAAGTGTGTTCCAATTGGGGCCAGAATGCAAGGATCAGGTTGAACTTTGGGAACGTCCTACAGTGATTGTGTCATCTGTTTTTACACCTGGAGTATCTAGTGCTCAAGCCTTAACACAGTTACGACGACTGGCATGTTGGACAGGAAAACAGTTTAATATTACATCAAAGGTTTTGTCTGATTTGCTTTTGGATATGAAGAGTGTTAGGCATGCTGTATTGCAGAATAGAGCTGCTATTGATTTTTTGCTATTAGCACAGGGCCATGGCTGTGAAGACTTTGATGGGATGTGTTGCATGAATCTTTCTGACCATTCAGTGTCTATTCATGCTCATCTCCGACAACTACAGAACAATATGAAAATATTAACCATGGAAACAAATCCATTAGAGGAATGGTTTCAATCCCTAGGTCTCACAGGATGGTTAAAATATTTGGCACAAATGGCAATTGTTGTTATATTGATCATTGTGATTGTGCTACTGTTTATTCCTTGCATACTGCAATGCTTGCAAAACATGATGAAAAGGGCTACTTCTGCAGTTTTGTTAGTACAAAAAGAAAACAGGGGAATTGTAGAGGAATGGCTAGAGAGCAAAGGTCATGTTCCCATGCAGCAGTTAGCTGGGAAAGAATGAGACAATAGAGTACAGTTGGTGTGAGATGTTGCAAGGTCAGGAAGGCCTTAGTGATAACTGTTAACTGAGAACAGGACGCTGTGATCAGAAGAATGTGAATTCAGCATAGAAGAACGATCACAGGAATGTGGAATTAGGTGGAGTTGACCTTAAATAAAAATATCCAAGAATGAGCTTGCTTTTGCACTATGTATGAGCCTAATTATTGATGCTATACAAGTGGTTTTAGAGTTACCAATAAATGAGACTTGCTGATCATTCATATTGAGTGCTGCATTTCTCCCGCCGAACTCATCATTTATGTCCAAGTTCTAAACTGCAAATTTTCACACTCAAGACACAGTCATGAAGAACATGTATTTCAATTTCCTATTCCTTTAACTGCAGTGTAATATTGGAAAACATCCATAAAATCTCTCAAGGAAGGCAGCTAATGGATCCTTTTCACTAGCATGTGAACAAACTAAGGAACTAAAATCAAAGCTGAGTTCTCTTTTTCAAAAGATCAGTTACCTCTTTCTTACTCCAGTGTTATAGAAGATTTTTCACTACACATTTGGGGGTAATTTTTATCTTTCATATTTTTGGGGGGGTTTTTTTTGTTTGCTTTTGATGTTTTTGTTGATTTTTTTTACAGAAAACATGTCCTAGAAAAGGCATGTCCTTTGCTCCTGGTTCCCGTGTGGAGCAGCTCCCTTCCCGCTGGCTGAGCTGCTCAGGCAGAGCCCGGCAGCTCCTGGCCCTGCAGGGCTGAGGCTTTTCCCCGTTGCTGGGCACAGACTGATGGAGCAGCACTGCTGAACACGGGGACACGCAGAGGGAGCAGAGCAGCTGCCTTTGCCCACCTGAAGCTCCAAGGCCAAACTCTGAGCAGGCACGGCTGCAAGAGACTCGCAGGCTCCCTGTTGGCTCTGCTGCCCCACTTGTGCCCGGCCCAGCTCTGCGGGAGGCAGAGGGAGAACAAGGGGCAGCTCCCTCCCAGCCCCAGCCCAGGGACCCCTCCAGCCCCGGGCCTTGGGGCACTGTCAGCACCCGCTGCTCCAGCCACGGCTTCTGCTGGCACTGACAGCAACAACCAAACTGGGGCTGGTCCCGAGGGAGCAGCAGCAGTGCCTGGATCTGATCCCTCAGTCTGGGGCAGCCCCCTGGGGGAACAGAGGGCACAGCAAGAGGGACAAAACCAGTCAAGGTCAGAGACTGGGAAGAGCCAGAGCTGGGAGCAGGAACAGCTGCTTCATTGAATCCTGGAGAAAGCTCTTGGCTGGGTCAAAGCACTGAAAGGTGTGAAGGGCAGAGAGGAGGCCACACCAAACAATGCTCCTGTTTTCACATTTCCCCTCTCCATGTCCCAGAAGGAATTGGATGAACTTATTCTTCTCTCCCAGTTGTCTCCTTCAGCTTGAGCAGCTCAGCACCAGGAGCTGAAGGAGCTGAAGCCTCAGGCCACAAGAGCTGAGCAAGAGGGGGCTTTTGGACTAAAGTAATGCTGCTAAGTAATGGACCTAGCTGAATTCAGCAGATAGAATCCTGGTATTATAGAATCCATTCTGCTGGAAAAGACCTCTGAGCTCATCCAGTCCAGCCAGTCACCCAGCAGTGTCAAGCCCCCCACTAAACCTCGTTTCTGAAGTGCCAAGGTCTGCACAACAGGCCCTGAGTGAGGCCTGAACAACAGGCCCTGAGCCAAAGGTGATCTCTGAATGAACCTTCCAACCAAGGGTTATCTGTCCATCTGCTCATTACTGAAATACTCATGGTCATGAACACTGTGATAGATGTATCCACTCATCAATGAAACATGGATTGACCTTTCTGTGTTTAGAAGCCAGACAAGGCCATGAAATCTGACATCTGGCCTTGTTTGGGGTGTATGGTCAGAGACAACCCCCTTGGTTCCTCCTTGAGGCCTGGCCAGACTTTGGCAGGGACGCAAGAGGAGGACGAAACCAGATGTTCCCACACCAGAAGTGCTGTCAGTTTGTTTATTCAGCACTATCAAAGCTGGGCCCTCTCTCACAGCGGGGTTGGAGCCTCACCTGTGGCTGGAGGCACCTGCAGGAATTCCCAGTGTCTGGAGTGGCTCTCCAACCCTAGGCTTGTTTGTCCAAGTAAAATAACAATAACAATAACAATAATAATAGTAATAACAACACAATAATATATATTTATATATATAACTAAAAATCGATAATGTGAAATAATGCTGACAATTCCAATTTGTTACCTTTGGCTGCTCACTGTAACACTAAAATACCCTACAAAAAAGGACTAGCAAAGACCCAAATGTCAATGGTAAACATTGTGAACTGTATACAAGGAATAAAGGAGGAAGGGATAAAACTGGCTATTTTTATAGGGTTTGGTGATGCTGTGATGTGGAATGCTTTGTCTGTTCCTGGGAAAAACACAGTGATTAAGACTGCTGGGTTTTTCATGTAACACACTATCTACAAGCTGCAGGATTGGTTGAACAATTGTTAAAAGAGCAGTTGATAAAATGGGGAGATGGGAACCTGTCCCGGTGGAGAACCCATCTCCCAGATGGGCTCCATGCCCTTAACCATGGGCCCACTGGGAAATGGAAACCCCTGGGTGTGCACGGCTGCACCCAATTTGCAAACACAGCCATGGACAGTGAGACTTGGACTGCCTGGGAAATTGTTCTGGCTGTGATGGCCCCTGCCAGGGCCACCCCAGAGGCTGCAGGGCTGGACCTTCATGCACTGGAATTCATTAGGAGAAATCAGAAGCAAATGAGAGTTTACAATACAGGAATAAGAATTCAGATTCCTCCAGGACACTTTGGTTTGATAACTGCTCACTGGAGCTTGGCCTTGCAAAGGGTTCATGTCACGGGAGGAGGAATTGATGCAGATTATCAAGGAGAAATTGAAGTAAGTCTGTTAAACAATAGTGAACAAGATTTGATTGTTCAACCCCATGACAAGGTAGAAGAAATATTGATATCGCAATTGGAAAAATAATTGTGAAGAAAGAATATCCACTTCAAATTGCCTCCATTTGTGGATAAAAAGAGTTTGGACCCAGCAGTCCTAATAAAGGAGCCAGAGTGTGGGTCCAGAGGCCAAATGGCCCTCCCAAGCCAGCTGAAGGAACAGCTCTGGGCAAAGACTACACTGTTTGAATCCTGAGACCTGAGCAGGAACAATGGGAATATGTCCCTGCAGCCAAGTGTTCTCTGCCAGAACAAGTCGATGGGATGGGATATTGTTTTACAGACCCTGCCAGACCAAATCTCCCTGTTTGCCCCAACGGCCCCTTTGGAGAATGCTCAGATCCACAGGGCTCCATGTGAAGGCTGATGTGACCCTGAGGGACTTCCACACCAATTCCAGCCAGGAGCCTGGCTGTCCCTCCGGGACTGGGACCCGGCACCTCTCCAGCCGAAGGGAAAAGGACCCCAGCAAGCCTTGTTAGCCACAGACAGCGCGGTAAAGCTGAACAGCAAAGGACCTTGGGGACATTATTCTGGAATTCAAAAGGTGCCAGCTCCATGGACAACAGAATTATTGTTCCTAACGTGAATGAGGGTGAGGAAAAAGAATGAGTAAGCTTGTGATGGTAAAGCACAGAAATCCTTTCACATTGTGGCCTCCAACTAGAACAGGGCTTGGTTTCTCCGGAAGGGAAATCTCAGTCAATCCAGTAAAACTGATAATTGCATTCCTGTGTTCCACAGCAGAGTTTTCTCTGAGTGTCCCTGCCCTGGATCTGTTACGAGTCAGAGCCCATTGACAGAGTTTTGGCCACCCCACAGGGTGAGCCCTCCGAGGGAACCCCATTCCTCCCAACCTGAGCTGAGAACATACCCAGCAATTAGTTACATTGAGTATTTTGGCTACTTTGATCTTTAAATTTTCAAAATAATTTTGATGACTAATGCCTTGATTAAACTTCAGAGGTGTTTCTGGCAAACAAAGATCCTGGCTGACTCTCAAGATACAACTTACAGGTGTTGGGGGTTAGGTGTCCTTTATTTTCTATTTAGTTCTGGCTTGCCTGTGGAATTTTTACTCATGACTTGCAGGGAAAACTTAACTGCGGGTACTTGGTGGGTGCTTGAGGAAAGATAAAGAGTTTGGCTGGGCCCAGGGGGGGAAGGGGGCAGGAAAAGGGGAGGGTGGGGACAGTTTGGTGGCTTCTTCAGCTTCGGAGAAGAACACTTTGGGTGCAGAGCTGTTGTGGTGGGGAGAAGGGAATTTCGCCATCACCCAGATGGAGCTGCTGCTTCTTCTCCTTCTTCCCTCTTCATTGGTGGCCTCGCACTCCCTGTCCTGCCGGGACGTGTGGCAGTGCCAGCCACCGCCACGGAGCTGCTGATCCACCTCAGCCACTGGCCCGGGATCTCAGCTCATCCCTGCTGTTCCAGCTGAGTGTTCCTCAGAGCCCTGCAGGAGCACCAGCACTGACTGCCAACCCGAGGGGGTTTGTGAAACAAAGCCTCTCCTCCATCCTTTCCCGTCTCAGCCCCAGAAAGCTGTCACGGGGTCCCTGGTTCTGTTTTCTTGCTAACGCTGTAGTTATTGTTGTTTGTTTGCCTGGTTATAAATATTAGTAAAAAACTGTCATTCCTATCCCCAGATCTCTGCCTGAGAGCCCCTTGATTTCAAGATTATCATAATTCGGAGGGAGGGGGTCTACATTTTTCATTCCAAGGGAGGCTCCTGCCCTCCCTAGCAGACACCTGTCTCTCAACACTGAGACATTTCCATGAGTAAATTTTACAAAGTTTTCAATAAAATTCTTATTGATAAATTTGCCTCCATTTCATTTCTAACAAGCTGTTCCGAAAGATCCCGTCAGGCTGTCTTAGACACTTTGGGCAAGGGATTCCTTCCAAGCTGGGCCACTTGGGGGGGATGGGGGCGGCCCCAGGGCAGAGGGCAGGGTGTGCAAGGGCCCTTTGTGACACGCTGCAGCACGGTCACCGTGGGATGGTGGCAACGGGAGCAGATGTCAAAGGGCCCTTTGTGACACGTGCTGCCATAGGAGCTGGCAGGGACAGGGCCACGCCACAGTGCTCGGTGCACGCGACGGGTCAGGACGCGCCAGAGCGGTGCTGTGAGGAGCCCCCGCACAGCGCACTCCTTTGTGTCGGACCTGGAGCTTTTCTGAAGCACTATTACTGCAGGTGACCTCGAGGCCAGACCACAGGTCTTGCTGACCTGTGGCCTTCCCGAGGCTTCCTTCTTAAGGTTCTCTTGAGGGCAGACCGTGGGACTTGGTGACCCGGAGCTTTTCCGACGTGTCGCCCATCCCTGCAGTCTCTGCCCTTGAGACCAGACCACAATCCCTGTCGAGGAGCCTCCTGTCCTTCTGGCAGGAGCCCTCAAGACCCAAGTGCAGGACTCGCTGTCTTGCAATCTTGCCAGGACTTGAGTCTTGCAGGTGCCTTCCAGGCACGACTGCAGGACTTGCTGACTCTGAGCTTTTCCGAGCCATCTCTCCTGCAAGTAGCCAGAAATCCAGTCACTGCCATGGAGCAGAGACCCCCAAGAGTGCCCAAGTTGGCCTGGCTTGAGGAGCAGGAAGAAGAAGGCTCTGGAGCTGTCCTGGCACAGGAGTCTGAAGAGGTGCAGGAGTTCCAGGCACCACAGGAGGGTGAGTTGCAGAGCTCGGCCTTAGGGCTAGTGCCTGTTGCCAGCTTGGCCCCATCCCATTACATGCCATGCCATCCCCTGGTGCTGTTCCTATGGAAAGGATTGGAGAGTCCGAAAGAAGATAGGGAGCAGCGACCCCCAAGAGTGCCCAAACTGGCCTGGGTGGAGAAGGAGGAAGAGGAGGTCGAGGAAGAAGGTCCTGGAGCTGCCCCAGCACCAGAGACCGAAGAGGTGCAGCAGTTGCAGCCGCTGGAGGAGGGTGAGTGGCAGAGCTGGGCCACAGGGCTGGTGCCTGTGGCCATCTTGGCCCCATCCCATCCCATTGCATCCCATCTCATCCCATCCCACACTGTCCTGTGGACACACACCCATGGACAGCACAAAAAAGGGGCTGGGGCTGCCCCCGCAGCAGTGGCCGTGCTGCATCCCCTGGGGCATCCCGGGACTGTCCCTGCCTGGGGAACGCAGGGCTGGGCTGTGCTCTCCGGCCTCTCCCGCAGCCCCTCAGCTCTGGCTGCTCTTTGCCAGATGCAGCCATGGACGGCACACAAGAGCAGGACACCGCCCGTGGCCGCTTCCGCAGAGCAGCGCAGGTACCTGCAGCCATCCCCACCTGCGCTGGGCCTGCTGGCACTGCTCAGCCCAGCACCGCACTTGGAGCACTCCATGCAACTTCCCTGCCTTCCTGCCCTTCTCCTACAGTTTCTTTACCAATTCATCACCAGAATTGGCAAGGGAGACACCAGACCTATGGACACTGAGGTCAAAGCATCCTCAGAGGTCTTGGCAGAACAGAGCAGCGCTGCCCAGCTGGATCTGCTTGTAGAGACGGCTCTTTTCAATCCAGAGCAAGTAAGCAGCCTGTGGCCAGCCTTTGATCCTCCAGCAATTGCTTGGCTTTCCCAAGCCACGCCTGCTGCTCACTTGAAGCTTTTGAGGCCATGGCAGCGTGCTGGAAGAGAAGCACTTGTCTGGGGAAGAAGCTGGGCACATTGCTGACTCCCTCTGCTAGCATTCCAAGTCTCCCTGTGCCTTCTCCAGGTGCCCGGCGTGGTGAGGTACATCCACCAGTGGCTCATGGCCAATGAGGCTGCTGAGCACAGGATGGACTGGGCCCTGATGCAAGTGGCCGAGGCAGAGCCCGATGATGTGGCCATCACTCTCCTGCGGGTGGCCCCAACGTGTGACAGGTATGGGGCCCAGCTGCCCCGAGGCCTCAGGGCTCCCCAGCCCATCACCCTGTACAGCCCGGCCCAGGGCTGTGAGCAACACAGACTTGCAGGGCCCTCTGGCTGCTCCCTTTGCTACAAAGTCGGCCCCCGAGCCTGCTGCCGTGCTGCCAGCCTGCCCCTCAGGGGCCTGTCCCCACAGGGCTGGGCTGCCTGGCTGCTGCTGCCGCTCAGGGCCAGTGGGCACAGGCAGAGCTGGCGGCCAGCTCAGCTCCCCGCTGCTGCCCAGCCCACGGTGCTGTGTCTGACCCCGCAGAGCTGCTATGGCCATGTGGACGACCATCTTGCTCTCGCCCTGGATTTCAGAGGAAGTGACACCGCTCCTCATCAATGTGGTGGGGAGCTGGCCGCAGAAAAACCTGGGCACCTCTGATGGGGACAAGACGGCTGTCTTTTCCCTGACTGTGAGTTTCTGGAGCTGGCCTTTGCTCACCGCAAGGCCGGCCGCCTCTCCAGCAGCTCTGTTGCCTCCTTCCCCCACTGCATCTCCCTGCTTCAGGCACTGGCCACAAACCTGGCCTAGGGGCAGCTTCAGGGCCACCAGGCCCGCTGCTCCCCCTGCGTCTGCCCCGGCCTCTCCCTGCCACGCTCAGGCCCCGCCACACGGACGCCCCGGCACTGAGCGCTGTCTCGGGCTGCTTTGTCCTCTGCAGGCAACTCTGGTGATGTGGAAGATCCTCCAGGGGCCCTGTTGCCCACAGATCCTCACAGTCTATTTCCCCCGCCTCTTCGTGCATCTCCTCTTCCAAACGTACTTCAGTACTTTGTATATGACAGAGGACGTCCATACCTTCTGGAAGGAATGCCAGGAGCAACACGGCCTCTCCACCAGCCCCAACAGGTGCTCCATGCCACTCCTCCTGTCCCTGCCACTTCCCCAGCCTCGGAGCCAGCACTCCCAGCGTCACCTGGGCTTTGCTGTGCACACAGGTTTGCAGTGCAGACCCTGAAGGCCCTGCTCTGCAGTCTCCACTTGGAGCATGTGGTGGTGGCAATGGAACGCAAGCGTGGCTGGGACACGCTGCTCTGTGCTGACACCCACCACTATGCCGTGGGTCTGCTGGCCAGGTGAGCCCCCCTTCTCCCCACTGCCTCTGGCATTTGTGCCCCCTGCCCGGGATGCCCCCCCACAGTCCCCGTGGCCATGGGCCTGAGGGCCTCGTCACCGAGGGATGGCCAAGGAGACTGCAAAAGGCTGCGAGAGGAACCTGTCCAGGAGCAGCCACATCTCAAGGGCCCAAATCGCCTCACAGGGTGCTGGGGCAATAGGACAACTGTGTCAGTCAGTCCTGGGAGAGGCTTTTCGCACCCTTGCTGAGACTCTTTCTGCCATTTTCCGCCTTCCAGGGTAATGCGCCGTGTATCTGCCCACTTGTGCAAAAGCATCTTAAGCTACCTGCTTGAGGTGCTCAGCAAACCGTTGCCACTCTGGGATGTCTCTGCCATGGCATTCCTTGTGGAGGTGAGCCTGATGGCCAGCACTACCTTGCTCAGCTCCCTGCCAGCCCTGTCCCCTGGCACAGCCACAGCTGCCTGGGATGGCACCCGCGCCCTGTGCTGCTGCCTGGGCCCAGCCCTGCGCACTTCCAGGCTCCTGCCGGCCGGCTCCCCTCTCACTGCCCTGTGCCTTTCAGCTCCTAGATTGCCTGGACTTGAGTGACTGTGGTGACAGCCTAATGGAGATCTTGTATAAGTACCTGTGGTACAATTCCACAGAGATGCATCACCAGGTTCTCAGGGCTCTCCTCCTGCTAAAGGACCGTCCCTCCATGGTGAGAAGGGGGCAGCAGCTGAGGCCGTGTGGGCAGCATGAGGCTGGGCAATGCTGTCACTTGGCCTTGGCTGGCCTTTGCCTTGGGCGCTGAGGCAGCTCCTCGCAGCTCTCCTGCCTCCTGCTTCAGCTGCCCGAGTGCTTTGGGACAGCCCTTTGGCCTCTGGGCCCTGCGGCAGCTGCCCGGGCTTTCACACACTTGTGTTCTGCACAGGCCGAAAGAATTCAGAGCCTGACAGGAAGACTAGTGCACCTCCTGTGGGACTTGGACAGTGACGTGGCCAGGATGAGCACTGCTCTTCTGAGCCATATTTTCCTGAAAGAAGACATCCCAATATCCTGGCGCAGGGCCCTGCAGCTGGCTGAGCCGCTCCTGAAACTCCTGGACAATGTAAGGCTCTGTGCCCCAGCCACAGCCACTGCCTGCTGCCCGGACACTTTGTGCCCTGTGCATTTGCAGGCCTGCGCCAATGTGGGCCACAAGAAGCCAATGATGAGGTCATTTTTCCTTCCTTCCTTTCATACAGCCCCATAGCCAGGTGCAGCTGCTCTCCATGTCTCTCCTTCGAAGAGTGATGTCTTCAGCAGAAGAAGAAGGAAGAAAGCCCCTGAAGGAACGAGTGTACCAGAGCCTGCTCCCACTCTTTTTCCACTGCCAAGATGAGAATCGGCATGTGGCAGAGGTGAGGACTCCTGGGCTGCTGCTGCGCCTTGGCAGGGGGCTCAGCTGCCTCCTGCCCTGACGCAGGCTTGCAGGCTGCAGCCTCCTCCAGCCCTTGGCACTGGGACACTCCTGTGCCCTGCCTTGTGGGGCCATTTGCAGCTCTCTGCTGCTCCCCAGGCCTCTCGGACAACGCTCCTTCGCGCGGCTGGCTTTCTGAAGAGGCCAGACCTGGAGAAAGCTGTGAGGAAGGAGAAGCTGTGGAAGTTTGCCAAGCTCGTGGTAAGGACAGCCTGGAAGTCCCAGCCTCAAGCTACAGAAGCCCCCTGGCCCCGGTGCTCAGTGTGTGGGGCTGGCAGCTGTGCCCCTGCCCACTGCTGCACCCGGGGTCCGCACGGCTTCTTCTCCAGCCCCCTGTGGCCCCGAGCCGGGTGCCGATGGAGCCCCGGCCCAGCGGGGCTGCGGGCCGGGCCGGCACCGCGGCTCCCCGGGCAGCAGCCGGCCCTCTGCCCCCTCCAGAGCCCGGCGCCAGCGGCTGCTGGCCGGGCCTCAGGGCTGGCCGGGCACGGGAGGCCGGGGCTAGCCGCAGGCAGCAGCGCCCCGCCGAGGGGCAGAGCCCGCGCCAACCCTTCCCTCCTGCCGCTCTCTCCAGCTGGCAGACCACAGGATCCCCTTGGCCGAGCACCTGCGCCGGGCCCTGCAGTACCTGCAGGACCCACAGGAGACCCTGCGAGCGGCGGCCATCAGGGTCATCGGTGAGTCCCGAGCCCGGGCTCCCTCCCCGCCCCGCCGCAGCTCGGCCCCAGCCCCGGCTGCTGCCCCGGCAGCGGCACCCGGGCCCGGCGCCCTGGAGCCCCGGCTGCCCTCGGGGCTGCTGCTGCCGGCCTCTGACAGCCGTGCCCTTGGGCTGAGTCAGGGTGCGGCAAGGGCCCGGGCTGAGCCCTGCCGGGGCAGGAGGCCGTGTGGCCACAGGGCTGGCAGCGCCGCTGGCAGGGAGCTGTGCTGCTGGGACCCTGACAGGCTCTGTGTTCTCAGGGATGGCCGGGGAGCAGCTGAGGGGGCAGCAGGCAGAGCTCCAGGTGTTGTGCAGAGGTGAGCCACGGCAGCAGGCTGACAGTGTTGGCTGTCGGGGGCAGCTGCAGCCCTGGCCAGGCTGTGGAGGGCTCTGCTCCCTGTCCCGATGAGGGGCGGCGTGGGCAGAGCACAGTGAGATTTCAGGGCCACGTGGGGCATTTGTGGCCAGCAGCTTCGGGCTGACCCCCTTGGTCCCTGCTCCCTCCTGGCCAAGGCAAGAGCCGGCTGGCATGGCCCTGGCAGGGGGCTCTCGCTGGGCCCCCACAGCTCTGGGGTCTGACCGTAGCTCTGTTCGTCTCTCTTGCAGCCCTCGAACGCCTGACGGAGGACAGAAGCTGTGCTGTGTCAGACCTGGCACTTGAAACGCTGTATGTCCTCCGGGCCATCCAGAGTGCCCGATATTCCATCCTGCAGAGGATGCAAGACCAAATCCTCAGGGCATGGAGGACACGGCCTCGTCTGTCGGGCTTGGGCTGGCTGCGCTGCTGGAGATGTGCTCAGCGCTGACCTGAGAGGCTCTGTCTTCTGGGGCCACATGGGCCAGCCAGGATTGTTTATTTCATAAGGGTTGTTATTTTCCTATTTTCTCTTCTTTTTAGTATGTAAATAATATAGGATATGTTAGGGCTGAGAGGCTCTATCTTCTGGGGCCACATGGGCCATCTGTTATTTTTTTTTTCATAGAGATTATTCTTTTCTTCGTTTCGTTTCCATCTAGTATGTAAATAATATAGGATATGTTATAAACCACAAGAGTCCCAAGACCTTTCTTTTGCTGCCCAGGTTGTGTGGGGCATAGGGGAAGAGAGAGAAAAGGGTTCTTGTGTTCAGCAACCTGCCGGGGCGTGCAGTGTGCAGGGGAAATGGCCAGAAGCCCCTTGGCCTTTGGTGGTTGTGCTGAAGCCACAAGCCCTGTGGCAGGCAGGAAGCGCCATCTGTGTCCTGCTGCCCGTGTGTTGCTGCCGTGATGGCTGAGAAGCTGCTGGAGCTCCTGTGGGGCTGCGGCGCTGCTGCCGGGCCAGGCTGGGGGAGCCCCTGAGGGCACGGGGTGCTGGGAGGCTGTGAAGGGATGAGGGGCTGCGGAGTCCCAGACGGGACAAGGCAGTGGGAAGGCACGAGGGGGATGTGTGAGGGAGTGGGTGGCAGGAGGTTCCAAGGGGACAGAAGGCCCTGGAGGAGCCGGGGTGGTGGGAAGCACTGAGGAATTGGGTGTCAGAGGCCATAAGCAGCCCCCGGGCAGCCGCCTGGTCCCTGACACCCGGCTGCTCCGGTGCTGCCCCAAAATGTCCCCCAGGCCTGCAGCAGAAGGCCTGGAGGCTGGGACACCACCCCAGCAGGAGGGTGGGGACAGCCCGAGGTGCCCAGGCTGGGCTGGCTGGGGACATGGAGGGCAGGGGGTGCTGCCAGGCCACGGCCACTGGGTGCCTCCAGGAAGGGGCAGTGGGCAGAGGCAGGGCTGGCGGCCAACCCGGGCCCTCGCGGCTGCCCAGGCCACGCTGCTGTGACCGAGGCCCCCCTGACACAGAGCTCGGGGCCCACAGAGCTGCTGCCACCATGGGGAGGGTGGCGATGTCTCCTCCGGCAGGGCTGCTCAGTGGCTGCTGCCCAAGCGGCTCTGGAGCCCACAGAAACAGCAGCAGAGTGTGCCCAGGAACAGCAGCAGCCCCAACGTCGGCACCTGCGCACTGAGGCGTCCGCAGCAGCCGGGTGCCAAACAGGGGGAGGCTGTGGGCACAATTGCCTTTGCTTTGGCAAAAGGCTTCAGCAGAGTTGGCCACAATGGCTTTCTCTTCACTTGCAGCCTTACAACAACGCTTGCCAGTTTCAGCTGCAGCCTGTGCCCGTGACTGACTTGGATGGCCGTGCTTGAGGCCGAGCTCGCCTTCCACACTCAGGTGTCCCAAGGCAGCGGCATTGGCGCCATCCTGAGAAAGAGAGAGAGAGAGAGAGAGAGATAGAGAGAGAGAGTCTGATGGGGCAGGAGGTCTGTGCTGCAGCTGCCCTCCCTCTCTTCTGTCCAGGCACCTTAAAGATACATGAAACCAAATCCTGGACTTGCTTGGAACAAAGGAAGAAGTAGCATGCGCTGAAAAAAAGCAGGGACTTACACAGCTCAGTTTTGCTCTCCACTTGGGCAATCCCAGAATCCCTGAGCACTTGGTGTTGCAAAGTAGCATCAACATCATCCAGTCTCCAAGCACCCTGCCATGGGCACAGGTGGTGTGCAGGCACAGCTGTCACTAGAACTGGGAGAGCACTTTTCCATGTTGACCTTTTCCTCTCCTGGATTTCAAGCAAAGATGAAAAAATCATCTGGTGAATGACAGGTGAATAGTGTAGCTCACAGAACTAGGAGTAGGAGTCTCCAGTGGCCCATGGTGTGTCCATTCAACCATTGTTAGATTGTCCAGTTGGAGCTCAGCGCGGTGCAGCCCGGGCACAGGCACCAGGCTGGTCCATTTCAGCATCCCAAAGTCTTGGTGGCTCCCTGTGCACCCACTGTCTCCTGAATCCATTCTTGAATTCCCAGTTACTGCTGTGCAGGACATGAGAACACAGGAGCAGCTTGTTTGGCTCATTCTTGCCTTTGCTGCTCCTGCCTAAAGGAATCATCAGGACTATATGCTGATGGAATGGGATCGCTGAACAGCAGGGACTTTGTCTGTAGGGTCTAAAACTAAAACCTTGTCTGACTGCTCAGACACTCTAAAATCCAGGGTGAGAATGACAGCTTTGGCATGGAAGAATCCTAGAAATCTTGACTTGTGATTTATCTAGTCAAGGATTTGAATGCCAATGTGGAAACTACCAAAATATTCAAACTTGTTTTCATTGGCAACCCCTTTGAAATGGCATCAGCAGAGCCCCAGGGGACAGGGTATGACAGTGGGGACAGTACTTGGCAGCTCATGGCTTCAGATGTGGGAGGTAAATATTTTGCCTAGGTACACATTTAAGTTCGAGTTTTCCCAGGGTTTGGATTGACTCGTCATTGCAGGTAACTTTAATCAATGCAAAAGGATTAAAAGCAGAGTTTCTGGAGAATGTGCACTAGGGAGGAAATAGGGAGAAAACCTTGAACACAGCCAGCAGGCTCTGGAAAAATTTATAAAAGTTACAGTTAAAAATAGATGTAGCTCTCTGACTGTTCAGGCAAGACTCTTTGTGTCTGGAGGTGATCGTAAGATGCTTTAAAATCTTAGGAAATTCAGGAACTCAGAAAGAATTTAGGCTTGGCAAGCCCTGGGAAAAGTAGGCCCAGGGAAATGTTAGGCCTTGTGCTTGCTAAAGATCATGTGAAACTGCACCTGTGTAATCAATATATGATAAATGATAGAATTGTTAGATGTGATTAGATATAATTATTGTTTAAAGAACATGAGGAACAATGTTAGGGGGCTGAGGTGGGATCACGAGAAATCCATGCTAGGGTAAAAACAATGCATACAGTAGAACAGTGTAAGTTTCATAATTAATATGTAATTTGTATAACGATAGAGTATAAAACATGTTCAACTCAAAAACAAATCGGGTCAGATTTGGGTCTGTGTACCCCTGACACCCAGAGCTCTTCAATAAAGCACCTGCATATAATCATTGTGTGATGATGTGTGTGCCTGAACTCTAACATTTTGGTGACCCAGATGGGACCTTGTGAGTGCTGCTGAGCGAGCTCACGACCCGATCCTGCTCCAGCCGGCACCGAGGGATTCTCGGGGAGCCCATCGGCCGCGACTGTCTGCGCTGCTCACAGCGTCCCCAGGAGAAGAGGTAAGGTGCTTTCACTTTGGTTTGGGTGCCTGCCAATAAGACGCAGCAAAAGCTGCGCTTGGTTGGGCTAAAGGAATTCCTGTTGGGATTGCCTGGGCGCCGTCCGTCAGACGACTGCGAAAGCGTTGCAGGTTCGGCATTTGTGGTGTATTGTAGTTGTGACATGGAGAAGCTTAAAGGGGTTTTGGGCAGCAATGCTCTCATAGCAGGTACTTCTCCTTTGGGGTGCTTCTTAGCACATTGGAAACAAGGTCACTTTGGGGAAGAATTACATAAGGCTAAGTTGTTTGATTATTGTAATACATGGTGGCCAGGATATGCCCTGGATAGTGGAGAAAAGCGGCCGAAGAATGGATCTTTGCAATATAATACTGTTTTATAGTTGATGTTGTTTTGTAAGCGAGAGGGAAAATGGGATGAACGTTCCGTATGTTGACTTGTTTTTCTATCTGTGAGATAAGCCAGAATGGCGGGCTGAGTGTGAATTGATGGTGGTTAAAGCATTTGCGAATGATAAGTGTGAGGTTTGTGTAAAATAGAAATGTTTAAAACACCTGGCACTAAAGAAAGTTTGTGTTGGGGCAACGAACGATATGGATGTTGATTTACAGGTGGCTTTAAGAGAACCAAAAGAACCTGACTCTGTTTTGTCTGCCCCCACTTCACCCAATCTTATTCCACCTAACCCTATTACACCTAATTCTAGTCCACTTAATCCTCCTTCACCCTTCCCTCTTTACCCTCCTCTCCCGCCTACACCAGATCCTTCTTCCCCAGGAGATGATCAAAATTTAACCTTAATACAAGGAAATGTGAAAAATGCTGGGGGGGAAAATAGCAGTAGTGGGTGTAATGATAATAAATCATTATTATATAGTAACACTGGTATCTCACCGGACACGGTCCAAGCTTGCCCCAGTCCTGTATAAAATGGAAAAAGGCTTGGACAGACAAAAGCAGACTGTGATTGCCCCCTTGAGACAAGGAGTAGGAGTAGAGGGGCCGGTGTTTGTAAAGGTACCTTTCTCTCCTGCGGATTTGGTAATTTGGAAACAATCAGCTGGAACTTATAGAGAGAATCCTGACCAAGTGGCAAGGGTGGTAAAAATGGTTATGAAAACTCAGAATGTGGGTTGGGATGATATACAAGTAATATTAGATACTTTAATGGATTCTGCTGAAAAAGAGATGGTGCTTAGAGCAGCCAAGGAGAGAGCGAGAGAAGATCTCAGGACTGGGGTGGTGACAGGGACTTTGGATGAGAACTTTCCAACCCAGGATCCAGGGTGGGACCCTAATGTATTTAGGGATATTCGGAGGCTGAAGAGATATGAAGAATGGGTTCAGATAAGGGTTCAGAATGCTGTGCCTAAGGCTGTGAATTGGTCTAAATTGTGTGAGATAAGGCAGGAAAAGAAAGAATCCCCCACTGTGTTTTTGGAAAGGCTCAGAGAAGCCGTGAGAAAATGTACAGATCTGCAAACAGAAACAGAACCAGCAAAAGTTCAGCTTGCTCTTATTTTCCTTGGGCAGTGGCAAGATGGTATCAGGAGAAAATGACAGAAGTTAGAAGGAGAGGAATTAAGGAATTTGGATAAATTACTTGAGGTGGTGTGGAAGGTATACAATAGCAGGGAAAGGGAAGCTAGTAAGAAGCAGCAGCAAAATCTCTTGGCAGTGATACAAGGAAGAGAGAATCCAGGACGCGGCAGGGGTGGTCGTGGATTGGGGAGGGGCGGACTCGGCAGAGGACGAGGGGGATCGGTTTTGCCAAGATCAGGGTTAAACCAGTGTGCATATTGCAAGCAGGAGGGGCATTGGAAAAAAGAATGCCCAAACAACGCGAAGAACCGGTTTAACCAGGGCAATCAGTTCCCGCAGGGAGATGTTGCCAAGGCTCTGGTACTGGGAGAGTACAGGAGCTGACTAGAATCGGAACAAAAGTCAGTACAGGAACCTTTAGTAACTCTACAATTGGGAGATAAAGAAGTAAAATTCCTGGTGGATACAGGAGCTCCATATTCTGTATTCAATTACCTGAAAGGGCAAATTTGGGACAAAACAACAACAAGAGTTGGGGCCACAGGGAAGGAAGAGAATCGGCCATTCCTGCAACCCCTGGATTTGTGTTTTGGAAACTAAGTTTTGACACATGAATTTTGATATATGCCTGAGTGTCCAATTCCACTTTTAAGACAAGATTTATTAGTAAAACTTGATGCAGTGATAACTTTTGAGACCGGAGAACTTTTAATGAAAATACGCAAATCAAAGACAGGACAATTTTTAATGATAAAAGAAAAACCAGTCCCTGCTATCCCTTGGAAACTAGGGGATGCAGTGATTCCCTCAGTATGGGAAATAGACATACCAGGAAAATCTAAATTGGCACAACCAGTACATGTGGAATTAAAAGAAGGAGCAAAAAAAATCCTTCCAGGTTAAACAGTATCCTATAAAGGCAGAAGCACGGCAAGGAATAGTAAAGATTATTGAAAAGTTTTTGAAGTAGCAAATTTTAGAAGAATGTGAATCCGAATTTAATGCACCAATATCTCCAGTGAAGAAACCAAATGGTGAGTACAGACTAGTACAGGATTTGAGAGCGATAAATGGAAGAACTAAAGATATTTACCCAGTGGTAGCTAATCCTTACACATTTTTAACATCCGTGAAAGAGAAATATAAATAGTTTACTGTACTTGATTTAAAAAATGCCTTTTTCTGCACACCCCTTGACAAAAAAAGTAGGAAACTGTTTGCCTTTGAATGGGAAAATCCAGAAAATGGAAGGAAAGCCCAGCTCACCTGAACATGACTCCCACAAGGACACAAGAACAGTCCAACCTTATTTGGAAGCCAGCTGGGGAAGGAGCTGGAGATTTGGACCGAGAATGGGCAAGTACTGAGAAAACAATACCTGCTGTTACAGTATGTTGATGGTGTACTGATAGCTACAGAAGAGAAAACAACCTGTATAAAGGTAACAATTGAAATTTGAAATCAGCTGGGAATGGGAGGATATAAGGAGTCTAAAGAAAAGGCACAAATTGCCTGGCAGACTGTGATTTCCCTGGGATGTGAAATCTCACCAGGGCAATGTAAGCTGGGTACTAATTGTATTCAAGCTATTTGTGCTATTGCAGAACCCCAGAACGTGCATGAGCTGCGAGTCTTCCTTGGGATGACAGGGTGGTGCTGCCTGTGGATCATGGACTATGGACTAATTGCAAAAGCCCTGGATGAGGCCCAGAAGACGCAGCCGTTTACCTGGGGCAGAGCACAGAAGGAGGCCTTCCTCAAACTGAAGGAGGCATTGACAACTGCTCCGGCGTTCGGATTGCCAGATTTGTCCAAAGATTTCCAGCTGTTTGTGCATGAAAGACTACACCTAGCACTGGGAGTGCTGAGCCAAGGTTTGGGAAGCTGGGAAAGGCCGGTAGGCTGCTTTTCCAAACAGCTTGACAAGGGGAGTGCTGGATGGCCTTCATGCCTGCGGGCAGTTGCAGCCAGCGTGATGCTGCCACAAGAAGCCAGGAAACTCACCATGGGTAGACACATAGATGTCTCTGTGCCACACATGGTGAGCACTGTTTTAGAACAAAAGAGGGGCCATTGGCTATCTCCAAGCAGGATGATGAAATTCCAGGTAATCGTGACTGAGCAGGATGATGTCACACTAAAGACAACTGACCTCTTGAATGCAGCTCTGTTCCTGGGTACCACAACTGAAGAAGGCCCATTAGAGCATGACTGTGTAGAAGTAATAGAGGACACCTATTTGGCAAGAGAAGACCTGAAAGACATCCCACTGGAGCAAGCAGAGTGAGAGCTATTCACAGATGGAAGCAGCTTGGTGGAGAACGGGACCAGATACCCTGGATATGCGGTAACAACAGTCAGTGCAATGGTGGAGGCAAAAGCATTATCAGCAAATGCATCTGCCCAGAGGGCAGAACTGGTTGCCTTAAGCAGAGCACTAGAATTGAGTAAAGGGAAAAGGGGAAACATCTGGACTGGCTCAGAGTATGCTTTGGAGTAGTGCATGTCCACAGAGTGCTGTGGAAAGAAAGAAGACTGCTGTCTGCTCAAGGTACACACATTAAACATCAAGATGCAGTCCTGCAATTGATAAAAGCAATACAAAAACCTGAACAAGTAGCAATTATGCACTGCAAAGGACACCAATCAGGAAACTCCAAAATTTGTGAAGAAAATCGAAAAGCAGACTGGACAGCTCGACAGATTGCTTGAGAAGTGCAAAGAACAATGGCATTGATATCTTTAAAAGTTAATGTATCTCAATTTAATTTGCCTCGAAAACAAATATATTCAATAGGAGATGAGAAATTGGGAAATTTTCTAAATGCACAAAAGAATTCAGAAGAGAGGTATGTAACTGCACAAAGACAAATAGTGTTTACCCCTTTGATAATGAGAGAAATTCTATAAATGAAACATAACAAATGTCATTGGGGTGCAGAGGCATTGGTAAAATGGATGAAACAAAAATTAATCTCGGTACAGATCCTAACAGTGGCAAAATCAGTAATGTCAAAATGTGAAATGTGCTTAAAAACAACTCAGTGGCTAGACACAGGCATAGCTAGGGAAGATTAGGATAGGAACAGAATCAGGATGACACTTGGCAAGAACCCTCTTGTAGAGTGAAATTTGGCTGGGCCCTAGAGTCTTTGCTCGGTCCTAGAGCAAACTATCAGAATAAAGAAATGTTGTACAAACCTACAGGTCAGGTAGAGAAATTGGCAAGAGTGATCTGGGAAAGATTTAAAGAACTAAATGTACAATTACAATTTATTACTCCTGAAAGAGCATGGAGTGTGTGGGTTTTTTAAGGGATGGATTGATCATTGCTGTGTCCACATCCCAAATGTGACTGCAGATGTAGAATATGACATCAATCAGTTGCAACAAATAGAGCACAAAGCACAGGAAGAGCAAAAGGATTTGACTACAAGTTGGTTAGGCAAAATCTTCAAAGGATTAGGGTGGAATGTGAGTTCACGGATTAAATCTATCATTGAGAGTGTGATAATCTTACTAATTGTATTCTTAGCAATTTGGTTAGTTTACAGGATCTTCAAGGGAGAAATACAGAAGAAAACATCCTGGAACCAGAAAATAATAAAGGCACTGACACGAGATCCACCCCCACCATCTTCTGGTTCTCCAGTTCCTGACAGCATCCAGGACAACGTTTACATCAATCAAGGATTCGAAGAACATCGAGTGTAAACTCAGAAACAAAGGACTGTATCAAGTGAAAACATTTGCACTTACAGTGAAGTGAAAATGCTTTCAAAGGGGGGAATGATAGTAAAAGGTTCTAAAATCATAGAAAATTTGGGGACTTAGAAAGAAAGTTAGGCTTGGCAAGCCCTGGGAAAAGTAGGCCCAGGGAAATGTTAGGCCTTGTGCTTGCTAAAGATCATGTGAATCTGCACCTGTGGAATCAATATATGATAAATGATAGAATTGTTAGATGTGATTAGATATAATTATTGTTTAAAGAACATGAGGAACAATGTTAGGGGGCTGGGGTGGGATCACGAGAAATCCATGCTTGGGTAAAAACAATGCATACAATAGAACAATGTAAGTTTAATAATTAATATGTAATTTGTATGACGATAGAGTATAAAACATGTTCAACTCAAAAACAAATTGGGTCAGATTTGGGTCTGTGTACCCCTGACACCCGGAGCTGTTCAATAAAGCACCTTCATATAATCATTCTGTGATGATGTGTGTTCCTGAGCGCTAACAATTTAATCAGATTTTACTAGAATTTTGTGGGATATTTGTAAAATTATATGGATTTTTTGTAGAATTTTTGGGGATATTGAGGAGATTGAGGGAACTTTGTGAGATTTTTCTGGATTTTGTGGACCTTTGTGGAAATTTTGTGAGATGTTGCTAGAATTTGGTAGGTTTTTGATAAGATTTAGGGAATTTTCTTGGATTTTTCTGGAATTCTCTGGGGCTTTTTAAAATTTTTGAGGGATACTTCAAAAATTTTTGAGGAGACTTTGAGGGATGTTTCTGGAATTTCTTGGAATTCTGAAGAGACTTGAATAATTTTGAGGGATTTTCTTGAATTTTGTAGACATTTGTCCAGAATTTGTGGGATGTTTCTGGAATTTGGTAGAGTTTTGAGAAAATCTGGGGAATTTTGTGTGATTTTTTTCTGGAATTTTGTGGGACTTTTCAAGAATTTTGTGGGAATTTTTTTTAAATTTTGTGGAAATTTATGGAGATTTTTGTCAGATGTTTCTGGAATTTTGTGAGATATTGAGGAGATTTAGGGAATTTTGTGGGATTTTTCTTGAATTTTGTGGGCATTTGTGGAGATTTTGTGGGATGTTGCTGGAGTTTGGTAGGGTTTTGAGAAGATTTTCTTGGAATTTTGTGGGATTTTTCTGGAATATTGTGGGATTTTTGTGGGATTTTGAGGGGCTTTCAAGAATTTTGTGCAAGTTTTCTTGAATTTTGTGGAAATTTGTGCAGATTTTGTGAGATGGTTCTGAATTTTTGTGGGATATTGAGGAAATTCAGTGATTTTTGTGGGATTTTTCTTAAATTTTGTGGACATTCGTGGGGATTTTGTGGGATGTTGCAGGAATTTGGTAGGGTTTTGAGAAGATGGAGGGAATTGTGTGGGGCTTTTCCAGAATTTCTTGGAATTTGGAGGAGACTTGAAGAATTTTGCGGTATTTTTCCTAGATTGTGTGTAAATTGGTGGAGACTTTGTGAGATGTTTTTGGAATTTGGTTGTGTTTTGAGAAGATTCAGGGAATTTTGTGGGATTTTTCTGGAATTTTGTGGAATTTTTCTAGAATTTTTTGTGATATTGAAGAGATTTTGTGGGATGTTTGTGGGATTTGGAGGAGACGAAGAATTTTGAGCTAATTTTCTTTGATTTTGTGGAAATTTGTGGAGATTTTGTGAGATGGTTCTGGATTTTTGCGGGATATCGAGGAAATCTAGTGATTTTTGTGGGAGTTTTCTTGAATTTTGTGGACATTCGTGGAGATTTTGTGGGATGTTGCTGGAGTTGGGTCAGGTTTTGAGAAGATTTAAAGAATTTAGTGGCAATTCCTGGAATTTTGAGGATTTTTCTTGAATTTTGTGGGATTTGGAGGAGACTTGATGAATTTTGAGGGTATTTTCTTGAATTTTGTGAAATGTATGTGGAATTTTGTAATGCTTTGAGAAGATTTAGGGAATTTTGTCTCATTTTCCGGCAATTTTGTGGGGCTTTTCCAGAATTTTTTGTGATATTGAGGAGATTTTGTGGGATGTTGCTGGAATTTTGTGGGATTTTTGTGGGATTTGAAGGAGACTTGAAGAATTTTGCGGGATTTTACCTAGATTTTGTGGAAATTGGTGGAGATTTTGTGAGATGTTGCAGGAATTTGGTTGGGTTTTGAGAAAATTTAGGGAATTTTGTGGCATTTTTCTGGAATTTTGTGGAGTTTCTCTAGAATTTTGGGGGATATTGAGCAGATTTTGTGGGATTTTGTGGGATGTTTGTAGAACTTTGAGGAGACTTGAAGAATTTTGTGGGATTTTTCCTGAATTTTGTTGATATTCGTGGAGATTTTGTGGGGTGTGGCTGGAATTTGGTAGGGTTTTCAGAAGATTGAAGGAATTTGGTAACGATTTCCTGGGATTTTGAGGTTTTCTCTTGAATTTCTTGGAATTTGGAGGAGACTTGAAGAATTTTGAGGGAATTTTCTAAGATTTTGTGGAAATTTGTTGAGATTTTGTGAGATGGTTCTGGATTTTTGTGGGATTTTGAGGAAATTTAGTGAATTTTTGTGGGAATTTTCTTGAATTTTGTGGAGATTTAGTGGGATGTTGCTGGAATTTGGTAGGGTTTTGAGAAGATTGAGGGAATTGTGTGGGGCTTTTCCAGAATTTTGTGAGATTTGGAGGAGACTTGAAGAATTTTGCGGGATTTTTCCTGAATTTTGTGGAAATTGGTGGAGATTTTGTGAGATGTTTCTGGAATTTGGTTGTGTTTTGAGAAGATTTAGGGAATTTTGTGGGATTTTTCTGGAATTTTGAGGATTTCTCTTGAATTTGGTGGGATTTGGAGGAGACTTGAAGAATTTTGAGGGAATTTTCTAAGATTTTGTGGAATTTTGTGGAGATTTTGTGAGGTGTCTCTGTAATTTTGTAATGCTTTGAGAAGATTTAGGGAATTTTGTGGCATTTTTCTGGAATTTTGAAGGGCTTTCAAGGATTTTGTGGGATTTTTCTTGAATTTTGGGGACATTCGTGGAGATTTTGTGGGACGTTGCGGGAATTTGGTAGGGTTTTGAGAAGATTTAGTCAATTGTGTGGGGCTTTTCCAGAATTATGTGGGATTTTGTGCAGACTTGAAGAATTCTGAGGGAATTTTCCTAGATAATGTGGAAATTTGCGGGGATTTTGTGAGATGTTGCAGGAATGTAGTTGGGTTTTGAGAAGATTGAAGGAATTTGGTAACATTTTCCTGGGATTTTGAGTATTTCTCTTGAATTTTTTGGAATTTGGAGGAGACTTGAAGAATTCTGAGGGATTTTTCTTGAATTTTGTGGAATTTTGTGGAGATTTTGTGAGACGTCTGTGGAATTTTGTAATGCTTTGAGAAGATTAGGGGAATTTTGTGGGATTTTTCTGGAATTTTGTGGAATTTCCCTAGAATTTTGTAGGATATTGCGGAGATTTTGTGAGACGTTTGTGGCATTTTGAGGGGCTTTCAAGAATTTTGTGGGAGTTTTCTTGAATTTTGTGGAAATTTGTTGAGATTTTGTGGGATGTTGCGGGAATTTGGTAGGGTTTTGAGAAGATTTAGGGAATTGTGTGGGGTTTTTCCAGATTTTTTTGAGATTTGGAGGAGACTTGAAGATTTTTGCCAGATTTTTCCAAGATTTTATGGAAATTGGTGGAGAGTTTTTGAGATGTTGCAGGAATGTAGTTGGGTTTTGAGAAGATTGAAGGAATTTGGTAAGATTTTCCTGGGATTTTGAGGATTTCTCTTGAATTTCTTGGAATTTGGAGGAGACTTGAAGAATTTTGAGGGATTTTTCTTGAATTTTGTGGAAATTTGAGGAGATTTTGTGAGATAGTTCTGGATTTTTGTGGGATATTGAGGAAATCTAGTGATTTTTGTGGGATTTTTCTTGAATTTTGGGGACATTCGTGGAGATTTTGTGGGATGTTGCAGGAATTTGTCCGGGTTTTGAGAAGATTGAGGGAATTGTGTGGGGCTTTTCCAGAATTTTGTGGGATTTGGAGGAGACTTGAAGAATTTTGAGGGATTTTTCCTAGATAATGTTGAATTTTGTGGGGATTTTGTGAGATGTCTGTCGAATTTTCTAATGTTTTGAGAAGATTTAGAGAATTTTGTGGGATTTTGTGGAAATTTGTAGAATTCCCCTAGAATTTTGTGGGATATTGAGTAGATTTTATGGGATTTTGTGGGCTGTTTGTGGCATATTTGATCGATTTTGAGGAGACTTGAAGAATTTTGAGGGGATTTTCTTAGATAATATGGAATTTTGTGGGGATTTTGTGAGATGTCTCTGGAATTTTCTAATGTTTTGAGAAGATTTGGGGAATTTTGTGGGATTTTTTTCTGGAATTTTGAGGGGCTTTCAAGAATTTTGTGGGAGTTTTCTTGAATTTTGTGGAAATTGGTGGAGATTTTGTGAGATGGTTCTGGATTTTTGTGGGATATTGAGGAAATCTAGTGATTTTTTTGGGATTTTTTTGAATTTTTGGACATTCGTGGAGATTTTGTGGGATGTTTCAGGAATTTGGTAGGGTTTTGAGAAGATTTAGGGAATTGTGTGGGGTTTTTCCAGATTTTTTTGAGATTTGGAGGAGACTTGAAGATTTTTGCCAGATTTTTCCTAGATTTTGTGGAAATTGGTGGAGAGTTTTTGAGATGTTGCAGGAATGTTAGTTGGGTTTTGAGAAGATTGAAGGAATTTGGTAACATTTTCCTGGGATTTTGAGGATTTCTCTTGAATTTCTTGGAATTTGGAGGAGACTTGAAGAATTTTGAGGGATTTTACTTGAATTTTGTGGACATTTGTGTAGATTTTGTGAGACGTCTGTGGAATTTTGTAATGCTTTGAGAAGATTTGGGGAATTTTGTGGGATTTTATTCTGGAATTTTGAGGGGCTTTCAAGAATTTTGTGGGAGTTTTCTTGAATTTTGTGGAAATTTGTGGAAATTTTGTGGGATGTTGCTGGAAGTGGTTAGGGTTTTGAGAAGATTGAGGGAATTGTGTGGGGCTTTTCCAGAATTTTGTGGGATGTTGCAGGAGAATTGAAGAATTTTGAGGGAATTTTCTTAGATTTTGTGGAATTTTGTGGGGATTTTGTGAGATGTTGCAGGAATTTTCTAATATTTTGAGAAGATTTAGGGAATTTTGTGGGATTTTTCTGGAATTTTGTGGAATTTCCCTAATATTTTGTGGGATATTGAGTAGATTTTGTGGGATTTTGTGGGATGTTTGTGGCGTATTTGTGGGATTTTGAGGGGACTTGAAGAATTCTGAGGGATTTTTCTTGAATTTTGGGGAAATTCGTGGAGATTTTGTGGGATGTTGCAGGAATTTGGTCGGGTTTTGAGAAGATTGAGGGAATTGTGTGAGCTTTTCCAGAATTTTGTGGGATTTGGAGGAGACTAGAAGAATTTTGAGGATATTTTCTTAGATTTTGTGGAATTTTGTGGGGATTTTGTGAGATGTCTGTGGAATTTTGTAATGTTTTGAGAAGATGGTGGGAATTTTGTGGGATTTTTCTGGAATTTTGATGGGCTTTCAAGAATTTTGCGGGAGTTTTCTTGAATTTTGTGGAAATTGGTGGAGATTTTGTGAGATGGTTCTGGATTTTTGTGGGATATTGAGGAAATCTAGTTATTTTTGTGGGATTTTTCTTGAATTTTGGGGACATTTGTGGAGATTTTGTGGGATGTTGCTGGAATTTGGTAGGGTTTTGAGAAGATTTAGGGAATTGTGTGGGGCATTTCCAGAATTATTTGGGATTTTGAGTAGACTTGAAGAATTCTCAGGGAATTTTCCTAGGTAATGTGGAAATTTGCAGTGATTTTGTGAGATGTTGCAGCAATGTAGTTGGGTTTTGAGAAGACTGAAAGAATTTGGTAACATTTTCCTGGGATTTTGATAATTTCTCTTGTATTTGTGTGATTTCGAGGAGAGTTGAAGAATTTTGAGGGAATTTTCTTAGATAATGTTGACTTTTGTGGGGATTTTGTGAGATGTATGTGGAATTTTTTTAATGTTTTGAGAAGATTTAGAGAATTTTGTGGGATTTTTGTGGAAATTAGTGGAATTTCCCTAGTATTTTGTGGGATTTGAGGAGATTTTGTGGGATTTTGTGGGCTGTTTGTGGCATATTTGTGGGATTTTGAGGAGAGTTGAAGAATTCTGAGGGATTTTTCTTGAATTTTGAGACATTTGTGGAGATTTTGTGGGATGTTGCTGGAATTTGGTAGAAATTTGAGAAGATTGAGGGAATTGTGTGGGGCTTTTCCAGAATTTTGTGCGATTTGGAGGAGACTTGAAGAATTTTGAGGGGATTTTCTTAGATAATGTGGAATTTTGTGGGGATTTTGTGAGATGTCTCTGGAATTTTCTAATGTTTTGAGAAGATTTGGGGAGTTTTGTGGGATTTTTTTCTGGAATTTTGAGGGGCTTTCAAGAATTTTGTGAGAGTTTTCTTGAATTTTGTGGAAATGTGTTGAGATTTTTGTGAGATGGTTCTGGATTTTTGTGGGATATTGAGGAAATCTAGTGATTTTTGTGGGATTTTTCTTGAATTTTGGGGACTTTCGTGGAGATTGTGTGGGATGTTGCAGAAATCTGGTAGGGTTTTGAGAAGATTGAGGGAATTCTGTGGGGCTTTTCCAGAATTTTGTGGGATTTGGAGGAGACTTGAAGAATTTTGCAGGATTTTTCCTAGATTTTGTGGAAATTGGTGGAGATTTTGTGGGATGTTGCAGGAATTTGGTTGTGTTTTGAGAAGATTTAGGGAATTTTGTGGGATTTTTCTGGAATTTTGTGGAATTTCCCTCGAATTCTGTGGGATATTGAGGAGATTTTGTGTGATGTTGGTGGAATTTTGAGGTGCTTTCAAGAATTTTGTGGGAGTTTTCTTGAGTTTTGCGGAAATTTGTTGAGATTTTGTGAGATGGTTCTGGATTTTTTTGGGATATTGAGGAAATTTAGTGATTTTTGTAGGATTTTTCTTGAATTTTTGGAAATTCGTGGAGATTTTGAGGCATGTTGCGGGAATTTGGTAGGGTTTTGAGAAGATTGAGGGAATTGTGTGGGGCTTTTCCAGAATTTTTTGGGATTTTGAGCAGACTTGAAGAATTCTGAGGGAATTTTCTTAGATAATGTGGAAATTTGCGGGGATTTTGTGAGATGTTGCAGGAATGTAGTTGGGTTTTGAGAAGATTGAAAGAATTTTGTAACATTTTCCTGGGATTTTGAGGTTTTCTCTGGAATTTCTTGGAATTTGGAGGAGACTTGAAGAATTTTGAGGGATTTTTATTGAATTTTGTGGACATTTGTGGAGATTTTGTGAGATGTCTGTGGAATTTTGTAATGCTTTGAGAAGATTGGGGAATTTTGTGGGGTTTTTCCGGAAATTTGAGGGGCTTTCAAGAATTTTGTGGGAGTTTTCTTGAATTTTGTGGAAATTTGTGGAGATATTGTGGGATGTTGCAGGAATTTGGCCGGGTTTTGAGAAGATTGAGGGAATTGTGTGGGGCTTTTCCAGAATTTTGTGCGATTTGGAGGAGACTTGAAGAATTTTGAGGGATTTTTCCTAGATTTTGTGGAAATTGGTGGAGCTTTTGTGAGATGTTGCAGGAATTTGGTTGGGTTTTGAGAAGATTTAGGGATTTTTGTGGGATTTTTCTGGAAATTTGTGGAATTTCTCTAGAATTTTGTGGGATATTGAGGAGATTTTGTGAGATGTTTGTGGGATGTTTGTTGCATTTTGAGGGGAATTGAAGAATTCTGAGGGATTTCTCTTGAATTTTGGGGACATTCGTGGAGATTTTGTGGGATGTTGCTCGAGTTTGGTAGGGTTTTGAGAAGATTGAAGCAATTTCGTAACATTTTCCTGGGATTTTGAGGATTTCTCTTGAATTTCTTGGAATTTAGAGGAGACCTGAAGAATTTTGTGGGAATTTGCTTAGATCATGTGAAAATTTGTGGGGATTTTGTGAGATGTCTGTGGAATTTTGTGGAAATGCTTTGAGAAGATTTGGGAAATTGTGTGGGAATTTTTTCTGGAATTTTGGTGGTCTTTCAAGAATTTTGTGGGAGTTTTCTTGAATTTTGTGGAAATTTGTGGAGATTTTGTGAAATGGTTCTGGAATTTTGTGGGATATTGAGGAAATTTAGTGATTTTTGTGGGATTTTTCTTGAATTTTGGGGACATTCGTGAAGATTTTGTGGGATGTTGCAGGAATTTGGTAGGGTTTTGAGAAGATTTAGGGAATTGTGTGGGGCTTTTCCAGAATTTTCTGGGATTTGGAGGAGACTTGAAGAATTTTGAGGGAATTTTCTTATATTTTGTGGAATTTTGTGGAGATTTTGTGAGATGTCTGTGGAACTTTCTAATGTTTTGAGAAGATTTGGGGAATTTTGTGGGATTTTTCTGGAATTTTGTGGAATTTCCCTAGTATTTTGTGGGATATTGAGTAGATTTTGAGGGATTTTATGGGATGTTTGTGGCGTATTTTTGGGATTTTGAGGGTACTTGAAGAATTCTGAGGGATTTTTCTTGAATTTTGGGGACATTCGTGGAGATTTTGTGGGATGTTGCAGGAATTTGGTCGGGTTTTGAGAAGATTGAGGGAATTGTGTGGGGCTTTTCCAGAATTTTCTGGGATTTGGAGTAGACTTGAAGAATTTTGAGGATATTTTCTTAGATTTTGTGGAATTTTGTGGGGATTTTGTGAGATGTTTCTGGAATTTGGTTGTGTTTTGAGAAGATTTAGGGAATTTTGTGGGATTTTTCTGGAATTTTGTGGAATATTTCTAGAATTTTTTCTGATATTGAGGAGATTTTGTGGGATGTTTTTGGGATGTTTTTGGGATTTGGGGGAGACGAAGAATTTTGAGGGAATTTTCTTAGATTTTGTGGAAATTTGTGGAGATTTTTGAGATGGTTCTGGAATTTTATGAGATATTGAGGAACTTTAGTGATTTTTGTGGGATTTTTCTTGCATTTGGGGGACATTCGTGGAGATTTTGTGCGATGTTGCAGGAATTTGGCAGGATTTTGAGAAGATTTAAGGAATTTTGTGGCAATTCCGGAATTTTGAGGATTTCTCTCGAATTTAGTGGGATTTGGAGGAGACTTGACGAATTTTGAGGGTATTTTCTTGAATTTTGTGAGATGTCTGTGGAATTTTGTAGTGCTTTGAGAAGATTTAGGGAATTTTGTCTCATTTTCCTGCGATTTTGTGGGGCTTTTCCAGAATTTTTTGTGATATTGAGGAGATTTTGTGGGATGTTTCTGGAATTTTGTGGGATTTTTGTGGGATTTGGAGGAGACTTGAAGAATTTTGCTGGATTTTTACTAGATTTTGTGGAAATTTGTGGAGATTTTGTGAGATGTTGCAGGAATTTGGTTGGGTTTTGAGAAAATTTAGGGAATTCTGTGGGATTTTTCTGGAATTTTGTGGAATTTCTCTAGAATTTTGTGGGATATTTTAGAGGAATGGCTAGAGAGCAAAGGTCATGTTCCCATGGAGCAGTTAGCTGGGAAAGAATGAGACAATAGAGTACAGTTGGTGTGAGATGTTGCAAAGTCAGGAAGGCCTTAGTGATAACTGTTAACTGAGAACAGGATGCTGTGATCAGAAGAATGTGAATTCAGCATAGATGAGCGATCACAGGAATGTGGAATTAGGTGGAGTTGACCTTAAATAAAAATATCCAATAATGAGCTTGCTTTTGCACTATGTATGAGCCTAATTATTGATGCTATATAAGTGGTTTTAGAGTTACCAATAAATGAGACTTGCTGATCATTCATATTGAGTGCTGCATTTCTCCCGCCGAACTCATCAAATGGCTCCCGAACAACAGGGACCTTTGGGACCTTTGGGACCTTTGGGACCTTTGGAACCTTTGGGACCTTTGGAACCTTTGGGACCTTAAAAAGGAGTTGGAGTCGGCCAAGGGAGTTGGTGACAGGGGACGGGTCCTCTGCAGCAAGGACGGTGAAACGCAACAGCTGTGCCGCGTTCCAGGCAACCTCACAGGAGAGTCCTGATCACACAGCAACGGTGCCGCGCCCAGGCGACCTCAGAGGAGAGTCCTGCCGTAACGTGCTGCCGAAACCTTGTAGGGGCTGCAACAGCGCTGACGGTAAGATGGAAAGGCAAGCAGCATATGATTTATTTACCTGCTTTTTAGAAAAGCGACAGGTTAAAGACTTTGATTTGCGCAAGGAGCTCCCTCGACTTCTTGCTTATGGGTATGCTCAGGGTTGTTTTCAGAATCCCCATACAGTCCATGAATTAAATGAGTGGCGAAAATTTGGAGATAAATTGTGGGAAGCTACTTTAGATGATGATAAAACTGCTAAAAAATTGGGAAAACTGTGGCGGACAGTTCATAATGTTCTTTTGCAGTATCAGGCTGAACAGGCAGCTGCCATAAAAGCATCTGCAGCTATGTCAAATAATAGATTATTAGAGGGAATTAATGAGTGTCCATTGCCACCTGCCACGAACACAGTAATCTTGACCCCCCCCACGCAGTCACTGTCCTCTGCTGCCACTGCTAATCCTTTTGTGCCATCTCCAATTCCTTCACCTACTAACCTTGATTCTGGAACGGAGCCTTCGGCACCGTTACCATCCTCCCCTATGGAAATAAATCTGTCCCTGGGGTAGGGCGTGAGTTAGGTGAGGCTATTGCACGGGAAAGAAGGGAGACATGGGCTACGTTGGCACGGAATATTTTGCAAGAAGGAGATCAGGAAATAGCAGATGTTGTATTGGAAGTAGCATGTCCTGTAACCTTTGCACCGATGCAAGGGGGAGGAATACAAGCTCCAATTACAGCTTTAGATTGGAAATGGTTATCACAGTTGTGATCTACAGTCAGTCAGTTTGGAGTGACCAGTGAACCGGTTAGACAGATGATTGATTATTTGTGGGGTACACAGATTTTGTTGCCTGCAGATTGTAGGAGTATTATGAAATTGATTCTTAGTCAGCATCAGCAGTTGTTGTTTAATGCACACTGGCAAGCTTATTGCCAAGAAAGTGTAAATGTGCAAAGACAGGCAGGTGATCCACTGCATGGGCTAACTTTGGAAGAATTTATGGGATTAGGAGCATATAGTCAAGTGGAAGCACTAGCTATTTTGGGGCCAGATAAGTTGAGAGAAGGAATGCGGTTGGCACGAGCTGCATTTGATCGGATTAAGGAGCCAGGAGGTATTCCATCTTATATGGGTATTAAACAAGGGCGAGATGAGCCATTTGGAGAATTTATTGATAATGCAGCTGCAGCTATAGAACAGGCAGGTGTTCCTGAATATATGAGGGAAGCATTATTAAAACAATGTGCATTACAGAATTGTAATCCAGCAACCAGGTCAGTTTTAAATTCCCTAAATGCTAATTGGACTATTGAGGAGGCATTAGAGAGGATGTCTAATATACCGGTGGGCTCACAGGCAATGTTAGCCCAGGCAATTAAAGAACTAGCATCAAATCAGAGTCAGGTTTTAGCAGCTCTTGCACCCCTACAAGCAGCTACAACCAACAATGGCAGGATTCCAGCCTCCCGACTCAAATGTTTTTGCTGTGGCAACCTTGGACATATTTGGAAGGAATGTACTGTACCATCTGTTTGGTGCAATCAGTGTCGCTCCAATACCCACACTGATAGTGTTTGCCGCTGGAGATCGGGAAACGGGAAGGTCAGCGCGAGAAGCCGCCGCGCCAGGACACAAATAGCAGCTGCCAGAACATCAGTGCAACTTCCCTCCAGCCTGCCACAGCAGGGAGCCTCAGCCTGGACCTGGCAGCCTCAGTGACTGTGGATTTATTGACATCTCAGCCCTACAAGATTCCCACGGGAATTATGGGACCAGTGATAATAAATGGAAAAGCTGTGGGTGCAATAGTGTTGGGACGTTCATCTGCTAGTCTAATGGGATTGTTTATTTTACCTGGAGTAATTGATGTGGACTATTCTGGTGAAATATATATCATGGCATATACACTGGCACCACCAGCCAGAATTGATAAGGGACAGCGAATTGCACAACTGGTGCCACTACCACAATATACCCATCAATTGACACCAAATTTTCACCACTGAAAAATCAATTACAGGGTACGGGTGGATTTGGTTCTACAGGAGGACTTACATTGCTTACCCTGGGCTTAAACACTCGACCCAAGCGAAAAGTTGTTCCCAATTATAACGGAGAATCCCACCAATTAGAAGGACTATTGGATACTGGGACAGACTCAAGTATTGTTGCTCCACAGTATTGGCCCCAGGAATGGCCTTTGTTGTCCAGTATGGTTACTGTTACAGGGGTGGGAGGCTAACTTTGGCAAAAAGGTCTCCTCAAATCCAGATTCAATTAGATGGGAAGGTCATTAATTCTGTTTTGTCAATTGTTCCATTACCAGACAAGGTTCAATGTCTAATAGGGCAAGATATTTTGTCCCAACTTGGTGTCATTTTGACCAATGAGCACCCTTTAGAATAGAGGCCATTGTTTGGACTTTCCCACTCCCATTTAAATGGATAATTCAGGAACCAGTATGGGTTGAACAGTGGCCTTTAAAAAGGGAAAGTCTGCAACAAGCTCATCTATTAGTGCTGGAACAATATCAACAAGGACATTTAAAGTTGTCAACAAGTCCTTGGAATACCCCCTTTTTTGTTATAAAAAAGAAATCTGGAAATATCGATTGCTGCATGACTTATGTGCAGTAAATGAACAAATGGAGCCAATGGGGGCACTACAACCTGGTTTGCCCAATCCTGCAATGTTGCCAAGAGATTGGCCCTTGTTAATAATTGATTTAAAGGACTGTTTTTTCACTATCTCACTGCATGAACAGGATACTTGCAGATTTGCTTTTACCTTGCCCTCATTAAATCGAGCAGAACCAGACAAGAGATTTGAATGGACAGTTTTACCACAGGGTATGCGTAATTCTCCTACCTTGTGCCAGCTTTATGTTGATAATGCTTTGCAGCCACTACGTGTTCGATGGCCTACAACCATTATTTATCACTATATGGATGATATTCTTTTTGCTCAGTCACAACCTTTTGCCGATAAACAAGTTAAGGACATTCAAACACAACTACTTCAGAATGGACTGGTTGTTGCACCTGAGAAAATACAGCAGTCATCCCCATGGAAATATCTCAGGGGGACTTGAACTGAGCAGTATGTTGCCCCTAAGAAACTGTCATTGAACACGTCACTTCATACTGTTCATGATGCTCAGCGATTGCTGGGGGATTTGCAATGGCTTAAACCTGTTGTGGGTATTCCTAATGAACTTTCACAATCCTTATGACCTTTGTTAAAAGGTACTGATCCTACAGCACCTATACAGGTCACCAGTGAACAACAAGAAGCTCTCAATAAAATAATGGACGGTATCCAGACAGGTGTTGTTCGTAGGCCAGATCCAGACTTGGACATTAACTTTACTGTATGGTTTGGACCTCAACATCTCATCGGTGCTTTAACACAGCAACAAAAGAAAACAGGGGAGATATGGGTATTAGAGTGGTTGTTGCCACCACTACAACAGAGACATACCTTAATTCAAAAAACTGAAATTTTAGCAGATTTAATAAAACAAAGGTAGAAGCGATTGTGACAAATTATGGGTGCAGATCCAGCTGTCATTCAGATACCAATAAAAAAGGACACTTTAGACTGGTATTTAATTCACAGTTCCACACTGCAAGAAGCATTGCTTGACAACAGCAGTGTGGTCAGTACTGGGGAGGTGCCTCGAATACCACTACGATGGATAGGCCAGCAGAATTGGATTGAAAAGCCCAAACGATCATTTGTGCCGTTACCAGGGGCATCAACGGTGTTCACTGATGCTGGAAAGAAATCTCGCACAGCTGCTGCTACATGGCAAAATTCACAAGGACAATAGAATCATCACATTATGCCAGCTCAAAAGGAGGACACATTACAAACTCTGGAATTAGTCCCTGTTGTTTGGGTTTTGGTGCAGTTTAAGGGTCCTGTTAATGTGGTAACTGATTCTTTATATGTTGCAGGAGTGAGTGAACGTATTGAAAAAGCAGACATAAAGGAAGTAAAAAATCCTCGTTTATATGAACTGTTTTTGCAGCTTCAAAGAGCAGTAAAGTTGAGGACTGCTGCCTTTGCTATTATCCATATTTGTAGTCACAAATGGGATGTGGGTTTAGGAGAAAGAAATGCTAGGGCAGACCAATTGGTCTATAAAGATCCAAAAACAGGACTGTGGGGAGGTCCCAGCAAGGTACTGTATTGGGGACGTGGTTATCTTTGTGTGTCTACCCCCACAGGGCCTGTCTGGGTGCCGAGCCGATGGACTAAACCTGCTGATCCCAGGGATTTACCTTCAGCTGATCCAGAAAATTCTGCAGATACTTCTCGCTCTCTGCCAGCAACATAGAGACGGGATCTGATGGACTCTCACCTGAAAATCTTGTATACAGTACCAGAGTGTGAATGTTATCCTTTTGTATGTTACATTTGTAAAGTGTGTAAATAAAAGTGGTGGGCACATTCTAAGTGGGGTCGATCCCCAAGAGGGATTTGTACAGAGTGTTACAACTTTGAAAGAAATTTGACTGAGGTTGCATTACAGGAAGGTATACAAACAGGACAATTTGAAAAAGGATCTGATAGATGGTGGGAGATTTTTGCTTTTGGGATTAATCCAGAAAATTATTGTTATCATCCGAATACCCCTTTGCCGTATATTATTGAAATAACCACAATACGCTCTCATAAAACACTGACACAGGTCAGGTGTGATATTCCAGGGGTAAAAAATAAAAATTGGGAGCAATTCTTAAAATGGCAGTCTCAAGAGAAAGGGTCTTTCCCTGAAAGTTATCCCTGCTGCTGAGAAGATGGAACAGCCCGTGGTTCGAAGCAACAGAATCGACCCGCGAGGCAGAGGGGTAAAAGAAAAGGGAAGCAAGATCTCCCATGGGATCCAGCCAAGATGCTGGCTGAACTGCCACAATCTTTTTAAAGTTCTTAAAGGACTATCTCTGATCCGGTTGTTATGGTGGTTTACCATGATAAAGGGAAATGAAGGGCTCTTGATTGACATTGATGAGAGACAAAATATGTGGATAATGTGGGCCAATCAAACTGGACAGGATAATTTTTGCCTTTCAATGGCCACCCCTTCAGATCCTTTTCGAACTTGTTTAGTGGGTGCACCTTTAGAGGATTCACTCAATGCCACAATGTTTAAAAAATGGACAAAGAATTGGAAAACACCCAAGGAAGCAAACAAAACATTATGTGAAATCCCATCAGGTAAATTCACGATCAATATTTGTGACACAGGTTTAATCCCAGCAAATCCCATTGGTGCTCAAAATTAGTACATTGCTGCAGGTTTAAATGTTACCGGGTCAGAATCACAAGAGTTAAGACTGTTAGGCTCAGCCCCTAGCAATTATTGTTTAACTTTTGTCAATTGGGCTAGGAACAATCATGCAAAAAGGTCTCATGGGCCAAATGGTACAAATGTTTCTCCACAAAATTTGCTGTATTTGCAGAATAACGATGCATACTGTGGCAATTGGTCTCACAAGGTAAATTCTAGCAGTTCACCTCTACAATTACCACCTGGTATTTTTCTAATCTGTGGACATCGTGCATGGCAAGGACTGCCAGCAAACATTTATGGAGGGCCTTGTTATTTTGGGAAATTGACATTGTTTGCACCCACTATACAGCAACTATGAGGAACCAATAGAACCAGGTTACGAACAAAAAGAAGTGTGTTCCAATTGGGGCCAGAATGCAAGGATCAGGTTGAACTTTGGGAACGTCCTACAGTGATTGTGTCATCTGTTTTTACACCTGGAGTATCTAGTGCTCAAACCTTAACACAGTTACGACGACTGGCATGTTGGACAGGAAAACAGTTTAATATTACATCAAAGGTTTTGTCTGATTTGCTTTTGGAAATGAACAGTGTTAGGCATGCTGTATTGCAGAATAGAGCTGCTATTGATTTTTTGCTATTAGCACAGGGCCACGGCTGTGAAGACTTTGATGGGATGTGTTGCATGAATCTTTCTGACCATTCAGTGTCTATTCATGCTCATCTCCGACAACTACAGGACAATATGAAAATATTAACCATGGAAACAAATCCATTAGAGGAATGGTTTCAATCCCTAGGTCTCACAGGATGGTTAAAATATTTGGCACAAATGGCAATTGTTGTTATATTGATCATTGTGATTGTGCTACTGTTTATTCCTTGCATACTGCAATGCTTGCAAAACATGATGAAAAGGGCTACTTCTACAGTTTTGTTAGTACAAAAAGAAAACAGGGGAATTACAGAGGAATGGCTAGAGAGCAAAGGTCATGTTCCCATGCAGCAGTTAGCTGGGAAAGAATGAGACAATAGAGTACAGTTGGTGTGAGATGTTGCAAGGTCAGGAAGGCCTTAGTGATAACTGTTAACTGAGAACAGGACGCTGTGATCAGAAGAATGTGAATTCAGCATAGATGAGCGATCACAGGAATGTTGAATTAGGTGGAGTTGACCTTAAATAAAAATATCCAATAATGAGCTTGCTTTTGCACTATGTATGAGCCTAATTATTGATGCTATATAAGTGGTTTTAGAGTTACCAATAAATGAGACTTGCTGATCATTCATGTTGAGTGCTGCATTTCTCCCGCCAAACTCATCATTTAGGTCCAAGTTTCAAACTGCAAAATTTTTACACTCAAGACACAGTCATGAAGAACATGTATTTCAATTTCCTATTCCTTTAACTGCAGTGTAAAATATCTTAATATTGGAAAACATCCATAAAATCTCTCAAGGAAGGCAGCTAATGGATCCTTTTCACTAGCACATGAACAAACTAAGGAACTAAAATCAAAGCTGACTTCTCTTTTTCAAAAGATCAGTTACCTCTTTCTTACTCCAGTGTTACAGAAGATTCTTCACTACACTTTTGGGGGTAATTTTTATCTTTCATATTTTTTTCGGGGTTTTTTTGTTTGCTTTTGTTGTTTTTGTTGGTTTTTTTTACAGAAAACATGTCCTAGAAAAGGCATGTCCTTTGCTCCTGGTTCCCGTGTGGAGCAGCTCCCTTCCCGCTGGCTGAGCTGCTCAGGCAGAGCCCGGCAGCTCCTGTCCCTGCAGGGCTGAGGCTTTTCCCCGTTGCTGGGCACAGACTGATGGAGCAGCAGTGCTGAACACGGGCACACGCAGAGGGAGCAGAGCAGCTGCCTTTGCCCACCTGAAGCTCCAAGGCCAAACTCTGAGCAGGCACGGCTGCAAGAGACTCGCAGGCTCCCTGTTGGCTCTGCTGCCCCACTTGTGCCCGGCCCAGCTCTGCGGGAGGCAGAGGGAGAACAAGGGGCAGCTCCCTCCCAGCCCCAGCCCAGGGACCCCTCCAGCCCCGGGCCTTGGGGCACTGTCAGCACCCACTGCTCCAGCCACGGCTTCTGCTGACACTGACAGCAACAACCAAACTGGGGCTGGTCCCGAGGGAGCAGCAGCAGTGCCTGGATCTGATCCCTCAGTCTGGGGCAGCCCCCTGGGGGAACAGAGGGCACAGCAAGAGGGACAAAACCAGTCAAGGTCAGAGACTGGGAAGAGCCAGAGCTGGGAGCAGGAACAGCTGCTTCATTGAATCCTGGAGAAAGCTCTTGGCTGGGTCAAAGCATGAAAGTGTGAAGAGCAGAGAGGAGGCCACACCAAACAATGCTCCTGTTTTCACATTTCCCCTCTCCGTGTCCCAGAAGGAATTGAATGAACTTATTCTTCTCTCCGAGTGGTCTCCTTCAGCTTGAGCAGCTCAGCACCAGGAGCTGAAGGAGCTGAAGCCTCAGGCCACAAGAGCTGAGCAAGAGGGGGCTTTTGGACTAAAGTAATGCTGCTAAGTAATGGACCTAGCTGAATGCAGCAGATAGAATCCTGGTATTATAGAATCCATTCTGCTGGAAAAGACCTCTGAGCTCATCCAGTCCAGCCAGTCACCCAGCAGTGTCAAGCCCCCCACTAACCCTCGTTCCTGAAGTGCCAAGGTCTGCACAACAGGCCCTGAGTGAGGCCTGAACAACAGGCCCTGAGCCAAAGGTGATCTCTGGATGAACCTTCCAGCCAAAGGTTATCTGTCCATCTGCTCATTACTGAAATATTCATGGTCATGAACACTGTGATAGTTGTATCCACTCATCAATGAAACATAGATTGACCTTTCTGTGTTTAGAAGCCAGACAAGGCCATGAAATCCAACATCTGGCCTTGTTTGGGGTGTATGGTCAGGGTTGACTCCCTTGGTTCCTCCTTGAGGCCTGGCCAGGCTTTGGTAGGGACCCAAGAGGAGGATGAAACCAGATATTCCCACACCAGAAGTGCTGTCAGTTTGTTTATTCAGCACTATCAAAGCTGGGCCCTCTCTCACAGCGGGGTTGGAGCCTCACCTGTGGCTGGAGGCACCTGCAGGAATTCCCAGTGTCTGGAGTGGCTCTCCAGCCCTTGGCTGTGACAGCTTCCCCAGCTGATGGGTGGATCTGGGGATGGCAAAGTCTGAGGGGAACTGGTGCTGGATCTTTGTTAATCCCTGCAGGCAATCTTTGGCACTGATGATTGGATTCATTGTTGAGCTGCTCCTTTTGTCATCTTTTGCTGCTTGGAGCTGCAGTAAGTGACACTGATTCCTTCAGGTGGTGTTTGTGCCTTTGGTGCTGACTCTGCCTGCTGCTGAAACAAAACTGGCAAAGTCTAGCCAGATCACAACAAAATGTCACTTTTAAAATGTAAATGTAAGGAATCAGTCCCATCTGTAATTCCCAGAAGGGAAGCTCTCCCCAGAGTTCGCTGGCTCTGGAGTGGGGCTGAGGTCGGAGCACCGTGCGAGCAGTGGGGCAGTCGGTTAAAAGAGGCTGAACCGCTGGATGTCTTAAAATGCATCCAAACATTGCATATGGAAAAAGGAAAAGAACTCATGGGTTTGGGAAGACAAGGAGGGATTTTGTTAACAGCACCAACAGAAGGAACAATCGTTTTCGGAATGCTCCCACGTGGAGTGACAGAAGAAGTCACTTAGTCTTTATCTCAGGTTTGTTTGTCCAAGTAAAATAATAATAACAATAATAATAACAACATAATAATATATATTTATATATATAACTAAAAATCGATAATGTGAAATAATGCTGACAATTCCAATTTGTCGTGGTTTTAAACCAGTAACTAAAAACTACTTATTTCTTGTCGTGAGATATGGATTAGAACAAGAGCAAAACAGGCTTAAGACTTAAAGGGAATAAAGACAGTTTATTAACAAACTACAAGAATAAGAATACCAGAATAAACTTTCAGAAAACCTCCTTATCTTCCACATCTTCACTATTTCTCTGTACACATGACAACATAGAGACAAATAACTTTAGGACTCTAGTGGTGAAAAACAGTCTTAATTCTTGCTACAGTCTTTCATCAGTCTTTGTAGAGAACCAGAAGTCTCTTTCTGTTAGCTTACAGAGTTTCTCACAAGAAAACTATTTTTCATCATAGTTTTCTATTTCTCTAATGCCAGCTGCCCGGAAATCTGTCATTAAATCTTCTCCTCCCATTTCACATCTCCGAGGTGTGTATGGGTCACAGAGTTTAGGAATCTTATTTTTAAGGATAAGTTATTCAAAGGCAGAAGTCTTCTTCATTTGTCTCTGTGAGCCTTCCTGGAAAACAGTTTTCTCTTTGCCTCTCAAAGCTTCAAAATCTTCACTCAACTCAATTCCAGCAACTCACAGTATCACAAGTACTCTCTCTTTCTTCTGCTCAAAAGTTACACTTTGAATATCTCATTCCTCCTAATACTCTTATCATGAATTAAAGGAGTCTTTTTATACTATTATTGTCTATCTCCATAGCTTTAACAGAAAGATATTTCAGCTGTAAAGCATCATCTTATTCTCTCTTTCTTATTTAAACTTAACTCTTTTCTTCACTGTTTTTGGTGGTTCTATGATGTCTCCTCTATGTTGATTGTCTCTCTCTCTGTCTTTCTGACAAAAGGAGTAATCTGTATGTTTATCCAGGTAGCAAAAAAATTAAAAGCTTTAAGAAAACTGCAAGAGTTCATGGTGTTAAGTTTCAGTCTACCAACAAAAACTGAAAACCAAGCTCGGCTGACGAGCGCTGCTTCTCTTCCCCCTCCCCTCCTCCACCCCGCGGCCTTGTCGGCCTGGAGAGGGGGGAGGAGGCCGAGACAGAGCCCGCTACCTCCTCAGAAGCCGGAAAACAAAGAGAGCAAGAGAATTCTGTCTGTACTTCTGTCACGATCCGCAAGGTGGGATTCGTGATGTGGTTCTTTTAGCCGGTCTTAGAGTACAAAAGATTATCAGCAAACCAAGGACTTAAACAAGAAAACACAGTTTATTGAGTGCTCATCAGCACTAATATGCGATAGAGGGAAAGAAAAGAGAAAGCAAAGCATAAGGAAAAGAGAGTAAGGGGATTATAGCTACCAACGTTGAAGTCCACTCAGCCGTCCAACGACGCAGAGTCTTCTGTCCGTTGGGGAGATCTCAAAGGAAGGTGAGTTTGGGGTATAATTTTATAGTCTTTTGCAAAGCGAGGGGCGCAGGGCCAAAACCAGATGAGATTGATGATCATTGTAATGAAATTCCATTGCACAGGGAGCAGGTGTAGGGTACAGAGCGATCCATGTCTTGCAAGTCTTTGCTCACCAGCAGGAACAAGGACAAGGTGTTGTGGAAAACCCATTGCACAGGGTACCAGGCACAAGCCTCTGCTCACCAGCAGGAATGAGAGCCATGAGTCGTGGAAAACCCGTTGCGCAGGTTACCAAGCCTCTGCTCACCAGCAGGAACGAGAGCAGTGTACCGTGCAACCTCCTGCAAACAATCACTGAGCAAACATCCATCTCAGCTAGGCCCAAACCCCCAAACCAAGTCCCTTGTGATATTCAGGGTCTCAGTCTCTGTCCTTGAGACGGTTGTGAGACAGATGAGGGAATCTTCGGACCGTCTCTTACACCACCCCGTGGCTCACAATCGTCGAGGTCTTTCTGCACGATGTTGTAGTGCTGCTGCAGAATTCTTCTCTGAAGTCTTCAGGACTCGTTACAGTTGGTAGTATATCCCAGAAAAAACAGAGACAGGTAGTAGGGAAAAGATAAGGGACAGAAAAAGGAAAAAGAGAAAACAAAAACAATAAGTAAATCAATATGCTGATTTCAAAGAAAAACTATTCCATATATATAATTTCGACTAAGACTTACATATTGGTTTCTTATCTTAAAACAAACAATAAATTATATTCTAAAATACACCATGATAAAATGATTAACCTCATAGTCACAATGTCAAATTATTTATTGTAGTGCCTGCATAATTCATCGAGTATCGATAACCTTAGGGGTATCAGCAACATGTAAAGTACCAATCATGTTGTGTGCATCCATTATGGAAGTCAATTGTGTCAACCTCTTCATCATTCTCCAATTCAGGATGTACAAGATTGTTGATAGAACAAAACCAAGTAAAACTAAAACCAAGAGGACGATGATGGGATGACACAATTTGTTCAAAACACCTGTAGCAGTTGGTGACCACCCAAAAAGAGTGTCCCACCACTTGTGTTCAGCACCTTTCCTTACTCTTTCCAGAACACGATGTATTCCTTTCACATTGTGGTGAACCGTAACTAAGGTCTTTTGTCCATCCTTTTTGATCTTTTCCAAAATTTCGATTAAATCCTGGTGAAGCAACAATTGCCTTACCAGAGTAAAGTTCATTCCAATTGGAGCAGGCACTAAACAATGAATCAAAGTGTAATTATACTGCAAAAGATAATATGAAGTAACTGGAGCTAAATAAGAAAAGTCACAACCTATAATCTCAGTAAAATTGCATACACAAAAATTTGAATGATTCTTAGTATCCACTACTATGTTTTCTACAAGCATACTATCACAAGCAGTTCTCAAGCATACACATCCATTGCCTACATACACAAGCACTGTTTCAGAAGTGTCATTAGGATGGATTTCAAAATGACAGATATTCTGTTCTGTGTCTAAACAAATGTCTTGAGCTTTGATTGCATTACTTTCACAGATAAACCCTTGTTGTTCCTGGACAATATAATTTTCTAAACCAACAGTTTGCCATTTCCCACCAATCTGACGGGCCCATTCCCTATGCTCTAAAGGATAGAGAACAGCTCCGTCATGATTCAGCCCCAGTGCAATGATAGGAAAGATTGAATGTACTGAAGCATTACGTATTGTCAACACAAAAGCTGTGGCTGTGTTTGTGGTGGGATCGTAGGTAAAATTTACCAAATTCCACCAAGATTGAAATTCCTTTTCAAAATCATTGGCATTGTCCCAGACTATTTTCCGAATCTCAGTGGGAAAGGTGCCTTCTTCACCCTCTCTGATAATTGATGCAGCAACTGACTGCATCCACAACTGGGCTTGAATACAGCTAAGAGCCAGAGAAACATTGTTTTGGGTAGCACTGAGTGCATCAATTATTAATTTGTGATCATCTACATCTACCCTTTCCCAATTTGGTAATATGTTTAATAGCAACCACTGTTGGGTTCCCAAAGCAGTTAAAGATGACCTCAGTGGTTGTTGTATTTTGGTCAAATCTTTAGTTGCAACAGCCAATTTATTCATCAATACTTCTGAATCAATACTATTCAAAATTCCTAGTCCTGATCCCACGACACCGGTTATATCTCTTGTCATCCGTTTGTGAAAAGAATTTCACTTTCGCAACCAGGTTGTCCACCCCTCAAAGGAATTTTGCAAAAAAGGTGAACAAGCTGGCTGAATCTCTGAGACATTGTTTTGCATTAGTAATTTAACTTGTTTGATAGACCATGCTGGATTAAATAGCATTTGTTGTTGGCCAGTTTTCCTGATTACATAGGGTCCAATTTCAGAAATTTTTGGAGTCAGTCTAATTGGTGGTTGTGTGATAGGTAATTGTACAGCCGTTAAATTCAGCCAACAATCTTGATTCCGAGTGTCACAAGATATAACCTGGCCATGAGATCCGGCAACTTGACTGTGTACAGGCTCAGTGTGGGATCCGGTACTCAGTCTGCAGCGTATTGAAACATCATCACCTTGAGTTAACAGAAAAGAAGGGAAAACGTTAGTTTTACCATTCAGCACAAAAGGGGTATTTACACCATGGTATGTGATTATCACACTTAATATAGGCTTTGTTACAGCATTTATTTTAAATCTATAAGTTCATGGTTTATCTGATCTTCATGTCCCTCGGTGTTCTTCTGTAGAAAATAAACAAAACAGAGTCTGCCACATAGGGGCAGGAGATTAAAATGATGGAATTATCCAGTGGGTGTTTATCCAATGCTCTATCCCCAGGGCATCGGAGGTTACCCATGAATATTCTCCTGTAGTTCTTTTAAAAGTTTCAGTTTGGACTAACCAAGATATAATCCCCACTCTTACCAGCAGAAAGCGTAGAATTTCTTGCCACTTTTCCTTCTGCCATACTGAAATTCTGTTTACTTCCCAGTCCTTTTGTTGCCAAAAAGGAAGCCACTCAGTATATCCCTTGAACATAGCAGAGGAGTTAGTGTAAATACAGACAAGGGAGGTATTCTGTACCTCATGTTGGAAAACACTCCAAACAGCTATCAGCTCTGCAGCCTGAGTGCTGCTTTCTTCCTCAGTAGCGATTTGTTCAGCAGAGGAAAGGTGGAGGGCTACTGCCCCACACCTCCACACCTCTCCCTCTCGTTTGGCAGAGGTATCAGTGAACCAAGAGTTTGCTGATTGTTTTTGCTCACTGTCCAGAACCTGTGAGTGGTGTTGCTTTGGCCCACTGCCCAGAATCAGTTGAGGGTGAGGTGGAGCGCTTGGTACAATGGGGATGGAATCCTGCCACTGAGAGACCAATTTACTTAATTTTTTAAGCGGCAGGTTAACCATTAAACCCTTCGGTACCCCTTTCTTCACCCCCAAGTTCCACCAATACTGTAGGCTAGAAATCAGCCTACCTTTTTCTGTTTTTATGTTGGGAGGGGTTTCTTTAATTATCAAGTCAGGTTTGTCATGGCTGCTACTTAAGCTCTCAGTTTTTTGTATCACTTGATTTTTTACAGCTCCTTCTGTTATTGAGAAGATGTTAGAGTCATGTTCAATCTGGGCATACCACTTCCTCACTGTGGCCCTCTGGGCCACCCCGTCAGGGTGGAGAGTCCCAGCAGTGGCTGTCTTAGTAATTTCAAAAGGGCCTTTTAATGCAATTGGTTGTTGTTGTGTAATTTTTTCTACTTCTATGAGAGCTGGATTAACTACCAACAATCCCTTTTCCCAGGTAGTGCACCTCTTTTCAGCATCTTTATTTTTTATTACTTCTTTTTCATCTCCTCCCACAAGGATATCATCTATGGTTGTTTGGAGGAGAATTGCTGTAGGTTTCAGTGATTCTGAAAGACCACAAATTAAAGGGGTCATAATTTCAGCTTTCACAGGTAACAAAATTGGTGATTCATAACCAACAATTAATTTTCTTTCATAAATCAGTTGTAGACAAGCTGCCTTATGCATGTTTTTGAGAATTTGGTCTGGGGAGCCGGTTAGAGCTACAGGATCTCCCCTTTCCAGGGGGTTAAGTCCCCCTGCCCAATATGCAGCTCGCTGTGTTAGGGACCATGGGTTGTGGTTATCTCCTGTTGTTATGAAAACACCATGTCCCCAGTAACCACTTGCTTCTTGTTCAGATAATCGAATTTGATCTCCCCCTGTGAGAGACACTCGAAATACATATTCTGTCTCTGACTCGTGAGGGAGACGCCCATACTCCTTTTTTAACTTAGCCAATTCAGTAGCAGTGTACGGGATTTCTTTAGTGGTTATATGTGGATCAAGATCTTCATCATTGATATAGTTATATTCTGTTTTAATCAAAGGTCTTATTTGGGAGCAACAGTTTTCACCACAGTTTTTTACCAAATGTAATTCTGCTTGAGAATATTTGTGATTTATCTGAGGAGTTTCTTTTTCCAGCGACTCCTTAAAGGAATCAGCACACTGTGAATTTTTGGCACACTCCTCACTCAGAGCAGTTCGTAACAAATTATTTTCATTTTGCAAACTTTCAACTAAATTTTGTAGGGATTCAATAATTGCATTTTCTTCCTGCCTTCGTCTCGTGCGAGCCTCTACAGCTGACGTAAGGCAAGCTCCCAATACAGAACAAATTATGGTTTTATTACGGCCAAATTTGAATTTTGCCTCATGTTGCAGGGAGCAAATTCTATCAGTTACATTTTCCAGGTTAAACCAATTATTTTGAGCCCATTCTTCCCCAGCTGGGGAGGGCTTAGCATTGTGTTTTGCTAACAAAGCAATGAATGCAGCTTTATCTTTTATACTAGAGTTTTCAGAGTGTTCACTCATGTTTGTGTGTGTGAAGGGTTCAGTACCACTACAGGGAGGTAAGACTTAAGTTACGCACAGACGCAGCCTTTGCCACGTCACCCTTCGCGTCCCTGTATGGATGAAGAGACAAAATCTGCTTGGGAGGCACCCCTTTATGTTAAAATTCAAGTTGTCTCTTTACTACACCAAGCAGTCAAAATTCATCAAAAACACATAACAGTACACAGAACCACTACAGGGAGGTAAAACTCACACTACATCAGACGCAGCCAACGCTGCGTTCCCCCCTGCCGTGGGTGGAGAGACCAAATCTGCTTGGGAGGCACCCCTTTATGTTAAAATTCAGACTCTCCGCTACACCAAGCAGTCAAAATTCATCAAAAACACGTAACAGTACACAGAACCACTACAGGGAGGTAAAACTCAGTTACACTACATCAGACGCAGCCAACGCTGCGTTCCCCCCTGTCGTGGGTGGAGAGACCAAATCTGCTTGGGAGGCACACCTTTATGTTAAAATTCAGACTCTCCGCTACACCAAGCAGTCAAAATATAAAAAACCAGTAAGTCCCACCTTTTGTACTCAAAGATCCCGTGTAAAATTCTGAAGACAGAGCCTTCAAATGAGTGTAGGGGTGCTTTTCACCTGGGCGTGTGCAGTTTGTGAGAAATTCGAGTCGCCTCCCTTGCTTTCTAGACACTGCTCACCAGCGTGGCAGGCTAGGTGCGGCTGAAGCGAAACGTCCTTCCCCTGATACAGACTGCACAACAACCTGCAACCCCTTCTGTCTCTCAGAATCCTGTCCGTGACGCCAATTTATGTCACGATCCGCAAGGTGGGATTCGTGATGTGGTTCTTTTAGCCGGTCTTAGAGTACAAAAGATTATCAGCAAACCAAGGACTTAAACAAGAAAACACAGTTTATTGAGTGCTCATCAGCACTAATATGCGATAGAGGGAAAGAAAAGAGAAAGCAAAGCATAAGGAAAAGAGAGTAAGGGGATTATAGCTACCAACGTTGAAGTCCACTCAGCCGTCCAACGACGCAGAGTCTTCTGTCCGTTGGGGAGATCTCAAAGGAAGGTGAGTTTGGGGTATAATTTTATAGTCTTTTGCAAAGCGAGGGGCGCAGGGCCAAAACCAGATGAGATTGATGATCATTGTAATGAAATTCCATTGCGCAGGGAGCAGGTGTAGGGTACAGAGCGATCCATGTCTTGCAAGTCTTTGCTCACTAGCAGGAACAAGGACAAGGTGTTGTGGAAAACCCATTGCACAGGGTACCAGGCACAAGCCTCTGCTCACCAGCAGGAATGAGAGCCATGAGTCGTGGAAAACCCGTTGCGCAGGTTACCAAGCCTCTGCTCACCAGCAGGAACGAGAGCAGTGTACCGTGCAACCTCCTGCAAACAATCACTGAGCAAACATCCATCTCAGCTAGGCCCAAACCCCCAAACCAAGTCCCTTGTGATATTCAGGGTCTCAGTCTCTGTCCTTGAGACGGTTGTGAGACAGATGAGGGAATCTTCGGACCGTCTCTTACAAATTCTTAAGGGGGTGTTTACAAGTGGAATTCACTTTTTAATAGTCAGATCTGCTGTCAATTCTTGGAAATGACTGATAATTGATCGGGAGGAAAAACTCCCATCAGCCACCAGCAGCTTCAACTTTCTCTCCCTCTAAGCTGTCTTAAAGGTAAAGCTACCCCATGACATTACCTTTGGCTGCTCACTGTAACACTAAAATACCCTACAAAAAAGGACTAGCAAAGACCCGAATGTCAATGGTAAACTTTGTGAACTGTATACAAGGAATAAAGGAGGAAGGGATAAAACTGGCAATTTTTATAGGGTTTGGCAATGCTGTGATGTGGAATGCTTTGTCTGTTCCTGGGAAAAACACAGTCATTAAGACTGCTGGGTTTTTCACGTACCACACGATCTACAAGCTACAGGATTGGTTGAACAATTGTTAAAAGAGCAGCTGATAAAATGAGGAGATGGGAACCTGTCCCGGTGGAGAACCCATCTCCCAGATGGGCTCCATGCCCTTAACAATGGGCCCACTGGGAAATGGAAACCCCTGGGTGTGCACGGCTGCACCCAATTTGCAAACACAGCCATGGACAGTGAGACTTGGGCTGCCTGGGAAATTGTTCTGGGTGTGATGGCCCCTGCCAGGGCCACCCCAGAGGCTGCAGGGCTGGACCTTCATGCACTGGAATTCATTAGGAGAAATCAGAAGCAAATGACAGTTTACAATACAGGAATAAGAATTAAGATTCCTCCAGGACACTTTGGTTTGATAACTGCTCACTGGAGCTTGGCCTTGCAAAGGGTTCATGTCACGGGAGGAGGAATTGATGCAGATTATCAAGGAGAAATTGAAGTAAGTCTGTTAAACAATAGTGAACAAGATTTGATTGTTCAACCCCATGACAAGGTAGAAGAAATATTGATATCGCAATTGAAAAAATAATTGTGAAGAAAGAATATCCACTTCAAATTGCCTCCATTTGTGGATAAAAAGAGTTTGGACCCAGCAGTCCTAATAAAGGAGCCAGAGTGTGGGTCCAGAGGCCAAATGGCCCTCCCAAGCCAGCTGAAGGAACAGCTCTGGGCAAAGACAACACTGTTTGAATCCTGAGACCTGGGCAGGAACAATGGGAATATGTCCCTGCAGCCAAGTGTTCTCTGCCAGAACAAGTCGATGGGATGGGATATTGTTTTACAGACCCTGCCAGACCAAATCTCCCTGTTTGCCCCAACGGCCCCTTTGGAAAATGCTCAGATCCACGGGGCTCCATGTGAAGGCTGATGTGACCCTGAGGGACTTCCACACCAATTCCAGCCAGGAGCCTGGCTGTCCCTCGGGGACTGGGACCCAGCACCTCTCCAGCCGAAGGGGAAAGGACCCCAGCAAGCCTTGTTAGCCACAGACAGCGCGGTAAAGCTGAACAGCAAAGGACCTTGGGGACATTATTCTGGAATTCAAAAAGTGCCAGCTCCATGGACAACAGAATTATTGTTCCTAACATGAATGAGAGTGAGGAAAAAGAATGAGTAAGCTTGTGATGGTAAAGCACAGAAATCCTTTCACATTGTGGCCTCCAGCTAGAACAGGGCTTGGTTTCTCCGGAAGGGAAATCTCAGTCAATCCTGTAAAACTGATAATTGCATTCCTGTGTTCCACAGCACAGTTTTCTGTCAGTGTCCCTGCACTGGATCCGTTACAAGTCAGAGCCCATTGACAGAGTTTTGGCCACCCCACAGGGTGAGCCCTCCGAGGGAACCCCATTCCTCCCAACCTGAGCTGAGAACATACCCAGCAATTAGTTACATTGAGTATTTTGGCTACTTTGATCTTTAAATTTTCAAAATAATTTTGATGACTAATGCCTTGATTAAACTTCAGAGGTGTTTCTGGCAAACAAAGATCCTGGCTGACTCTCAAGATACAACTTACAGGTGTTGGGGGTTAGGTGTCCTTTATTTTCTATTTAGTTCTGGCTTGCCTGTGGAATTTTTACTCATGACTTGCAGGGAAAACTTAACTGCGGGTACCTGGTGTGTGCTTGAGGAAAGATAAAGAGTTTGGCTGGGCCCAGGGCGGGAAGGGGGCAGGAAAAGGGGAGGGTGGGGACAGTTTGGTGTCTTCTTCAGCTTCGGAGAAGAACACTTTGGGTACAGAGCTGTTGTGGTGGGGAGATGGGAATTTCGCCATCACCCAGATGGAGCTGCTGCTTCTTCTCCTTCTTCCCTCTTCGTTGGTGGCCTCGCACCCCCTGTCCTGCCGGGACGTGTGGCAGTGCCAGCCACCACCACGGAGCTGCTGATCCACCTCAGCCACTGGCCCGGGATCTCAGCTCATCCCTGCTGTTCCAGCTGAGTGTTCCTCAGAGCCCTGCAGGAGCACCAGCACTGACTGCCAACCTGAGGGGGTTTGTGAAACAAAGCCTCTCCTCCATCCTTTCCCGTCTCAGCCCAGAAAGCTGTCACAGGGTCCCTGGTTCTGTTTTCTTGCTAACGCTGTAGTTATTGTTGTTTGTTTGCCTGGTTATAAATATTAGTAAAGAACTGTCATTCCTATCCCCAGATCGCTGCCTGAGAGCCCCTTGATTTCAGGATTATCATAATTTGGAGGGAGGGGGGTCTACATTTTTCATTCCAAGGGAGGCTCCTGCCCTCCCTAGCAGACACCTGTCTCTCAACACCGAGACATTTCCATGAGTAAATTTTACAAAGTTTTCAATAAAATTCCTATTGATAAATTTGCCTCCATTTCATTTCTAACAAGCTGTTCCTAAAGATCCCATCAGGCTGTCTTAGACACTTTGGGCAAGGGATTCCTTCCAAGCTGGGCCACTTGGGGGGGGATGGGGGCGGCCCCAGGGCGGAGGGCAGGGTGTGCAAGGGCCCTTTGTGACACGCTGCAGCACGGTCACCGTGGGATGGTGGCTACGGGAGCAGATGTCAAAGGGCCCTTTGTGACACGTGCTGACATAGGAGCTGGCGGTGACAGGGCCACGCCACAGTGCTCGGTGCACGCGACGGGTCAGGACGCGCCAGAGCGGTGCTGTGAGGAGCCCCCGCACAGCGCACTCCTTTGTGTCGGACCTGGAGCTTTTCTGAAGCACTGTTCCTACAGGTGACCTCGAGGCCAGACCACAGGTCTTGCTGACCTGTGGCCTTGCTGAGCCTTCCTTCTTAAGGTTCTCTTGAGGGCAGACCGTGGGACTTGGTGACCCGGAGCTTTTCCGACGTGTCGCCCATCCCTGCAGTCTCTGCCCTTGAGACCAGACCACAATCCCTGTCGAGGAGCCTCCTGTCCTTGTGGCAGGAGCCCTCAACACCCAAGTGCAGGACTCGCTGTCTTGCAATCTTGCCAGGACTTGAGTCTTGCAGGTGCCTTCCAGGCACGACTGCAGGACTTGCTGACTCCGAGCTTTTCCGAGCCATCTCTCCTGCAAGTAGCCATAAATCCAGTCACTGCCATGGAGCAGCGACCCCCAAGAGTGCCCAAGTTGGCCTGGCTTGAGGAGGAGGAAGAAGAAGGCTCTGGAGCTGTCCTGGCACAGGAGTCTGAAGAGGTGCAGGACTTCCAGGCACCACAGGAGCGTGAGTTGCAGAGCTCGGCCTTAGGGCTAGTGCCTGTTGCCAGCTTGGCCCCATCCCATTACATGCCATGCCATCCCCTGGTGCTGTTCCTATGGAAAGGATTGGAGAGTCCGAAAGAAGATAGGGAGCAGCGACCCCCAAGAGTCCCCAAGCTGGCCTGGGTGGAGGAGGAGGAGGAGGAGGTCGAGGAAGAAGGCCCTGGAGCTGCCCCAGCACCAGAGACCGAAGAGGTGCAGCAGTTGCAGCCGCTGGAGGAGGGTGAGTGGCAGAGCTGGGCCACAGGGCTGGTGCCTGCGGCCATCTTGGCCCCATCCCATCCCATTGCATCCCATCTCATCCCATCCCACACTGTCCTGTGGAGACACACCCATGGACAGCACAAAAAAGGGGCTGGGGCTGCCCCCGCAGCAGTGGCCGTGCTGCATTCCCTGGGGCATCCCGGGACTGTCCCTGCCTGGGGAACGCAGGGCTGGGCTGTGCTCTCCCGCCTCTCCCGCAGCCCCTCAGCTCTGGCTGCTCTTTGCCAGATGCAGCCATGGACGGCACACAAGAGCAGGACACCGCCCGTGGCCGCTTCCGCAGAGCAGCGCAGGTACCTGCAGCCATCCCCACCTGCGCTGGGCCTGCTGGCACTGCTCAGCCCAGCACCGCACTTGGAGCACTCCATGCAACTTCCCTGCCTTCCTGCCCTTCTCCTACAGTTTCTTTACCAATACATCAAGAGAATTGGCAAGGAAGACACCAGACCTATGGACACTGAGGTCAAAGCATCCTCAGAGGTCTTGGTAGAACAGAGCAGCGCTGCCCAGCTGGATCTGCTAATAGAGACGGCTCTTTTCAATCCAGAGCAAGTAAGCAGCCTGTGGCCAGCCTTTGATCCTCCAGCAATTGCTTGGCTTTCCCAAGCCACGCCTGCTGCTCACTTGAAGCTTTTGAGGCCATGGCAGTGGGCTGGAAGAGAAGCACTTGTCTGGGGAAGAAGCTGGGCACATTGCTGACTCCCTCTGCTAGCATTCCAAGTTTCCCTGTGCCTTCTCCAGGTGCCCGGCGTGGTGAGGTACATCCACCAGTGGCTCATGGCCAATGCGGCTGCTGAGCACAGGATGGACTGGGCCCTGATGCAAGTGGCCGAGGCAGAGCCCGATGATGTGGCCATCACTCTCCTGCGGGTGGCCCCAACGTGTGACAGGTATGGGGCCCAGCTGCCCCGAGGCCTCAGGGCTCCCCAGCCCATCACCCTGTACAGCCCGGCCCAGGGCTGTGAGCAACACAGACTTCCAGGGCCCTCTGGCTGCTCCCTTTGCCAGCCCTGCTACAAAGTTGGCCCCCGAGCCCGCTGCCGTGCTGCCATCCTGCCCCTCAGGGGCCTGTCCCCACAGGGCTGGGCTGCCTGGCTGCTGCTGCCGCTCAGGGCCAGTGGGCACAGGCAGAGCTGGCGGCCAGCTCAGCTCCCCGCTGCTGCCCAGCCCACGGTGCTGTGTCTGACCCCGCAGAGCTGCTATGGCCATGTGGACGACCATCTTGCTCTCGCCCTGGATTTCAGAGGAAGTGACACCGCTCCTCATCAATGTGGTGGGGAGCTGGCCGCAGAAAAACCTGGGCACCTCTGATGGGGACAAGACGGCTGTCTTTTCCCTGACTGTGAGTTTCTGGAGCTGGCCTTTGCTCACCGCAAGGCCGGCCGCCTCTCCAGCAGCTCTGTTGCCTCCTTCCCCCACTGCATCTCCCTGCTTCAGGCACTGGCCACAAACCTGGCCTAGGGGCAGCTTCAGGGCCACCAGGCCCGCTGCTCCCCGTGTCTCCCCCGGCTTCTCCCTGCCATGCTCAGGCCCTGCCACACGGACGCCCCGGCACTGAGCGCTGTCTCGGGCTGCTTTGTCCTCTGCAGGCAACTCTGGTGATGTGGAAGATCCTCCAGGGGCCCTGTTGCCCACAGATCCTCACAGTCTATTTCCCCCGCCTCTTCGTGCATCTGCTCTTCCAAATGTACTTCAGTACTTTGTATATGACAGAGGACGTCCATACCTTCTGGAAGGAATGCCAGGAGCAACACGGCCTCTCCACCAGCCCCAACAGGTGCTCCATGCCACTCCTCCTGTCCCTGCCACTTCCCCAGCCTCGGAGACAGCGCTCCCAGCGTCACCTGGGCTTTGCTGTGCACACAGGTTTGCAGTGCAGACCCTGAAGGCCCTGCTCTGCAGTCTCCACTTGGAGCATGTGGTGGTGGCAATGGAACGCAAGCGTGGCTGGGACACGCTGCTCTGTGCTGACACCCACCACTATGCCGTGGGTCTGCTGGCCAGGTGAGCCCCCCTTCTCCCCACTGCCTCTGGCATTTGTGCCCCCTGCCCGGGATGCCCCCCCACAGTCCCCGTGGCCATGGGCCTGAGGGCCTCGTCACCGAGGGATGGCCAAGGAGACTGCAAAAGGCTGCGAGAGGAACCTGTCCAGGAGCAGCCACATCTCAAGGGCCCAAATCGCCTCACAGGGTGCTGGGGCAATAGGACAACTGTGTCAGTCAGTCCTGGGAGAGGCTTTTCGCACCCTTGCTGAGACTCTTTCTGCCATTTTCCGCCTTCCAGGGTAATGCGCCGTGCATCTGCCCACTTGTGCAAAAGCATCTTAAGCTACCTGCTTGAGGTGCTCAGCAAACCGTTGCCACTCTGGGATGTCTCTGCCATGGCATTCCTTGTGGAGGTGAGCCTGATGGCCAGCACTACCTCGCTCAGCTCCCTGCCAGCCCTGTCCCCTGGCACAGCCACAGCTGCCTGGGATGGCACCCGCGCCCTGTGCTGCTGCCTGGGCCCAGCCCTGCGCACTTCCAGGCTCCTGCCGGCCGGCTCCCCTCTCACTGCCCTGTGCCTTTCAGCTCCTAGATTGCCTGGACTTGAGTGACTGTGGTGACAGCCTAATGGAGATCTTGTATAAGTACCTGTGGTACAATTCCACAGAGATGCATCACCAGGTTCTCAGGGCTCTCCTCCTGCTAAAGGACCGTCCCTCCATGGTGAGAAGGGGGCAGCAGCTGAGGCCGTGTGGGCAGCATGAGGCTGGGCAATGCTGTCACTTGGCCTTGGCTGGCCTTTGCCTTGGGCGCTGAGGCAGCTCCTCCCAGCTCTCCTGCCTCCTGCTTCAGCTGCCCGAGTGCTTTGGGACAGCCCTTTGGCCTCTGGGCCCTGCGGCAGCTGCCCGGGCTTTCACACACTTGTGTTCTGCACAGGCCGAAAGAATTCAGAGCCTGACAGGAAGACTAGTGCACCTCCTGTGGGACTTGGACAGTGACGTGGCCAGGATGAGCACTGCTCTTCTGAGCCATATTTTCCTGAAAGAAGACATCCCAATATCCTGGCGCAGGGCCCTGCAGCTGGCTGAGCCGCTCCTGAAACTCCTGGACAATGTAAGGCTCTGTGCCCCAGCCACGGCCACTGCCTACTGCCCAGACACTTTGTGCCCTGTGCATTTGCAGACCTGTGCCGATGTGGGCCATAAGAAGCCAATGATAAGGTCATTTTTCCTTCCTTCCTTTCATACAGCCTGATAGCCAGGTGCAGCTGCTCTCCATGTCTCTCCTTCGAAGAGTGATGTCTTCAGCAGAAGAAGAAGGAAGAAAGCCCCTGAAGGAACGAGTGTACCAGAGCCTGCTCCCACTCTTTTTCCACTGCCAAGATGAGAATCGGCATGTGGCAGAGGTGAGGACTCCTGGGCTGCTGCTGCGCCTTGGCAGGGGGCTCAGCTGCCTCCTGCCCTGACGCAGGCTTGCAGGCTGCAGCCTCCTCCAGCCCTTGGCACTGGGACACTCCTGTGCCCTGCCTTGTGGGGCCATTTGCGGCTCTCTGCTGCTCCCCAGGCCTCTCGGACAACGCTCCTTCGCGCGGCTGACTTCCTGAAGAGGCCAGACCTGGAGAAAGCTGTGAGGAAGGAGAAGCTGTGGAAGTTTGCCAAGCTCGTGGTAAGGACAGCCTGGAAGTCCCAGCCTCAAGCTACAGAAGCCCCCTGGCCCCGGTGCTCAGTGTGTGGGGCTGGCAGCTGTGCCCCTGCCCACTGCTGCACCCGGGGTCCGCACGGCTTCTTCTCCAGCCCCCTGTGGCCCCGAGCCGGGTGCCGATGGAGCCCCGGCCCAGCGGGGCTGCGGGCCGGGCCGGCACCGCGGCTCCCCGGGCAGCAGCCGGCCCTCTGCCCCCTCCAGAGCCCGGCGCCAGCGGCTGCTGGCCGGGCCTCAGGGCTGGCCGGGCACGGGAGGCCGGGGCTAGCCGCAGGCAGCAGCGCCCGGCCGAGGGGCAGAGCCCGCGCCAACCCTTCCCTCCTGCCGCTCTCTCCAGCTGGCAGACCACAGGATCCCCTTGGCCGAGCACCTGCGCCGGGCCCTGCAGTACCTGCAGGACCCACAGGAGACCCTGCGAGCGGCGGCCATCAGGGTCATCGGTGAGTCCCGAGCCCGGGCTCCCTCCCCGCCCCGCCGCAGCTCGGCCCCAGCCCCGGCTGCTGCCCCGGCAGCGGCACCCGGGCCCGGCGCCCTGGAGCCCCGGCTGCCCTCGGGGCTGCTGCTGCCGGCCTCTGGCAGCCGTGCCCTTGGGCTGAGTCAGGGTGCGGCAAGGGCCCGGGCTGAGCCCTGCCGGGGCAGGAGGCCGTGTGGCCACAGGGCTGGCAGCGCCGCTGGCAGGGAGCTGTGCTGCTGGGACCCTGACAGGCTCTGTGTTCTCAGGGATGGCCGGGGAGCAGCTGAGGGGGCAGCAGGCAGAGCTCCAGGTGTTGTGCGGAGGTGAGCCACGGCAGCAGGCTGACAGTGTTGGCTGTCGGGGGCAGCTGCAGCCCTGGCCAGGCTGTGGAGGGCTCTGCTCCCTGTCCCGATGAGGGGCGGCGTGGGCAGAGCACAGTGAGATTTCAGGGCCACGTGGGGCATTTGTGGCCAGCAGCTTCGGGCTGACCCCCTTGGTCCCTGCTCCCTCCTGGCCAAGGCAAGAGCCGGCTGGCATGGCCCTGGCAGGGGGCTCTCGCTGGGCCCCCACAGCTCTGGGGTCTGACCGTAGCTCTGTTCGTCTCTCTTGCAGCCCTCGAACGCCTGACGGAGGACAGAAGCTGTGCCGTGTCAGACCTGGCACTTGAAACGCTGTATGTCCTCCGGGCCATCCAGAGTGCCCGATATTCCATCCTGCAGAGGATGCAAGACCAAATCCTCAGGGCATGGAGGACACGGCCTCGTCTGTCGGGCTTGGGCTGGCTGCGCTGCTGGAGATGTGGTCAGCGCTGACCTGAGAGGCTCTGTCTTCTGGGGCCACATGGGCCAGCCAGGATTGTTTATTTCATAAGGGTTGTTATTTTCCTATTTTCTCTTCTTTTTAGTATGTAAATAATATAGGATATGTTAGGGCTGAGAGGCTCTATCTTCTGGGGCCACATGGGCCATCTGTTATTTTTTTTTTCATAGAGATTATTCTTTTCTTCGTTTCGTTTCCATCTAGTATGTAAATAATATAGGATATGTTATAAACCACAAGAGTCCCAAGACCTTTCTTTTGCTGCCCAGAGTGTGCGGGGCATAGGGGAAGAGAGGGAAAAGGGTTCTTGTGTTCAGCAACCTGCCGGGGCGTGCAGTGTGCAGGGGAAATGGCCAGAAGCCCCTTGGCCTTTGGTGGTTGTGCTGAAGCCACAAGCCCTGTGGCAGGCAGGAAGCGCCATCTGTGTCCTGCTGCCCGTGTGTTGCTGCCGTGATGGCTGAGGAGCTGCTGGAGCTCCTGTGGGGCTGCGGCGCTGCTGCCGGGCCAGGCTGGGGGAGCCCCTGAGGGCACGGGGTGCTGGGAGGCTGTGAAGGGATGAGGGGCTGCGGAGGCCCAGACGGGACAAGGCAGTGGGAAGGCACGAGGGGGATGTGTGAGGGAGTGGGTGGCAGGAGGTTCCAAGGGGACAGAAGGCCCTGGAGGAGCCGGGGTGGTGGGAAGCCCTGAGGAATTGGGTGTCAGAGGCCATAAGCAGCCCCCGGGCAGCCGCCTGGTCCCTTACACCTGGCTGCTCCGGTGCTGCCCCAAAATGTCCCCCAGGCCTGCAGCAGAAGGCCTGGAGGCTGGGACACCACCCCAGCGGGAGGGTGGGGACAGCCCAAGGTGCCCAGGCTGGGCTGGCTGGGGACATGGAGGGCAGGGGGTGCTGCCAGGCCACGGCCACTGGGTGCCTCCAGGAAGGGGCAGTGGGCAGAGGCAGGGCTGGCGGCCAACCCGGGCCCTCGCGGCTGCCCAGGCCACGCTGCTGTGACCGAGGCCCCCCTGACACAGAGCTCGGGGCCCACAGAGCTGCTGCCACCATGGGGAGGGTGGCGATGTCTCCTCCGGCAGGGCTGCCCAGTGGCTGCTGCCCAAGCGGCTCTGGAGCCCACAGAAACAGCAGCAGAGTGTGCCCAGGAACAGCAGCAGCCCCAACGTCGGCACCTGCGCACTGAGGCGTCCGCAGCAGCCGGGTGCCAAACAGGGGGAGGCTGTGGGCACAATTGCCTTTGCTTTGGCAAAAGGCTTCAGCAGAGTTGGCCACAATGGCTTTCTCTTCACTTGCAGCCTTACAACAACGCTTGCCAGCTTCAGCTGCAGCCTGTGCCCGTGACTGACTTGGATGGCCGTGCTTGAGGGTGAGCTCGCCTTCCACACTCAGGTGCCCCAAGGCAGAGGCACTGGCACCATCCTGAGTGAAAGAGAGAGAGAGAGAGAGAGAGAGAGAGTCTGACGGGGCAGGAGCCCTATGCTGCAGCTGCCCTCCTTCTCTTCTGTCCTGGCACCTTAAAGACACATGAAACCAAATCCTGGACTTGCTTGGAACAAAGGAAGAAGCATCATGCACTGAAAAAAAGCAGGGACTTACACGGCTCAGTTTTGCTCTCCACTTGGGCAATCCCAGAATCCCTGAGCACCTGGTGTTGCAAAGTAGCATCAACATCATCCAGTCTCCAGCCACCTTGCCATGGGCACAGGTGGTGTGCAGGCACAAGGTGTCACTAGAATTGGGAGAACACTTTTCCATGTTGACCTTTTCCTCTCCTGGATTTCAAGCAGAGATGAAAACATCATCTGGTGAATGACAGGTGAATAGTGTAGCTCACAGAACTAGGAGTAGGAGTCTCCAGTGGCCCATGGTGTGTCCATTCAACCATTGTTAGATTGTCCAGTTGGAGCTCAGCGTGGTGCAGCCCGGGCACGGGCACCAGGCTGGTCCATTTCAGCATCCCAAAGTCTTGGTGGCTCCCTGTGCACCCATTGTCTCCTGAATCCATTCTTGAACTCCCAGTTACTGCTGTGCAGGACATGAGAACACAGGAGCAGCTTGTTTGGCTCATTCTTGCCTTTGCTGCTCCTGCCTAAAGGAATCATCAGGACTATATGCTGATGGAATGGGATCGCCGAACAGCAGGGACTTTGTCTCTAGAGTCTAAAACTAAAACCTTGTCTGACTGTTCAGACACTCTAAAATCACGGGTGAGAATGACAGCTTTGGTATGGAAGAATCCTAGAAATCTTGACTTGTGATTTTTCTAGTCAAGGATTTGAATGCCAATGTGGAAACTACCAAAATATTCAAACTTGTTTTCATTGGCAACCCCTTTGAAATGGCATCAGCACACCTCCAGGGGACAGGGTATGACAGTGGGGACAGTACTTGGCAGCTCATGGCTTCAGATGTGGGAGGTAAATATTTTGCCTAGGTACACATTGAAGTTGAAGTTTTCCCAGGGTTTGGATTGACTGGTCATTGCAGGTAACTTTAATCAATGCAAAAGGATGTAAAAGCACCGTTCCTGGAGAATGTGCACTAGGGAGGAAATAGGGAGAAAACCTTGAACACAGCCAGCAGGCTCTGGAAAAATTTATAAAAGTTAAAACTAAAAATAGATGTAGCTTTGTGACTGTTCAGGCAGGATTCTTTCTGTCTGGAGGTGATCGTAAAACATTTTAAAATCTTAGGAAATTCGGGAACTCAGAAAGAAAGTTAGGCTTGACAAGCCCTGGGAAAAGTAGGCCCTGGAAATGTTAGGCCTTGTGCTTGCTAAAGATCATGTGAAACTGCACCTGTGTAATCAATATATGATAAATGATAGAATTGTTAGATGTGATTAGATATAATTATTGTTTAAAGAACATGAGGAACAATGTTAGGGGGCTGCGGTGGGATCACGAGAAATCCATGCTTGGGTAAAAACAATGCATACAATAGAACAATGTAAGTTTAATAATTAATATCTAAGTTGTATAACGATAGAGTATAAAACATGTTTAGCTCAAAAGCAAGATGGGTCAGATTTGGGTCTGTGTACCCCTGACACCCAGAGCTCTTCAATAAAGCACCTGCATATAATCATTGTGTGATGCTGTGTGTTCCTGAACTCTAACATTTTGGTGACCCAGATGGGACCTTGTGAGTGCTGCTGAGCGAGCTCGCGACCCGATCCTGCTCCAGCCGGCACCGAGGGATTCTCGGGGAGCCCATCGGCTGCGACCGTCTGCGCTGCTCACAGCGTCCCCAGGAGAAGAGGTAAGGTGCTTTCACTTTGGTTTGGGTGCCTGCCAATAAGACGCAGCAAAAGCTGCGCTTGGTTGGGCTAAAGGAATTCCTGTTGGGATTGCCTGGGCGCCGTCTGTCAGACGACTGCGAAAGCGTTGCAGGTTCGGCATTTGTGGTGTATTGTAGTTGTGACATGGAGAAGCTTAAAGGGGTTTTGGGCAGCAATGCTCTCATAGCAGGTACTTCTCCTTTGGGGTGCTTATTAGCACATTGGAAACAAGGTCACTTTGGGGAAGAATTACATAAGGCTGAATTGATTTTGGTGAGATCTCCCCACGGAAAAAGACCCCTGTGACACTGTCTCATCTGTTGGTAGCTATAACCTCTCTCTTTCTTTACTTTGTTTTCTTTCTCCTCTCTCTCTCTCTCACTCCCTCTCCTCTATCACATAACACTTGTTATCACTAAAATAAATGTACATTATTGCTGTTGTGATTTAAACTGAAATCCCTTTGTGTCCTTTGTGCCCTCTGAGATCAAAGAAACTTCTCGCGACTCCCACTGGCGTTAGTGAATCGTGACATTTAAACTGGAGTCACGGACAGGATTTGTGACAGACAGAAGGGGCTGCAGGTTTGTTGTGCAGTCTGTATTAGGGGAAAGATGTTTTGCTCCAGCCGCACCCAGCCCGACACTCCCAAGAGAGTGAGCGGTGTCTAGAAAGCAAGGGGGGCAACTCGAATTTCCCACAAACTGCACACGCCGAGGTGAAAAGCACCCCACACTCACTTGAGGGCTCTGTCTGCAGAATTTCACAAAAGATCTCTTAGTGCAAAAGGGTGGGAATGTTTTTGTTGTTGTTGTGTGTATGAATTTTGAGTGCTTGGTGTAGCAAAGAGACAATCAGAATTTTAAACTGAAAGAGTGCCTCCCGAGCACATTTGGTCTTTTTACCCACACAGGGAAGCAAAAAGCAGTGGGTGTGGGTGTGGGTGTGGGTGTGGGTGTGGGTGTGGGTGTGGGTGTGTGTGTATAATTGAAGTTTATACCTCCCTGTAGTGGTTTTCCCTTTGTAAAAATGACTGAAAAGGGCAGTGCAGAAGTTAAAGCTGCATTTTATGCTCTGTTAGCAAAACACAATGCCAGACCTTCTCCGGGAGGGGAAAAGCAGGCGCTTAGTTACTGGTTTAATTTGGAAAATGTGATTGATAGAGTGTGTTCTTTACAAGATGAAAGAAAATTTAAATTGGTCAAAAATCAAACTCTACTCTGCTCAGTTTTGGGAGCTTGTTTTACAGCAGCTCCAAAAACTGGCTTTAAGCAAAGAAGTGAGGAAAGAAGAGGGGGAAACCTCTCTCCTGAATCAAATTTACCCTCCAAAAGAGCTAATTCATTCCAGTAGAAATGATGGACCTGTAAAAATGGCAGAAGAAAAATCAGAGCAAGCAAAGGTGTTAGATGCATTGGTTCTCTTAAGGAAAACCCAGACAAGAGAAAAGAAATCTCTCACTGCCAGTATTGGTGGTCACTGGAGATAAAGAAGGGGGTCCCCAGCAAGGTAATAGATGGCTTCTCACTTCCAAGTTGAGTGAAGTTGCTTCTAATTGGCACTGTCCCAAGTTCATTGTATGGAATGCCCCATTGGATAACCCAGCACAGCTCCACAGGCTCTGGGCTGTGAGCCAAAGCCGTCTCCTTCTCAGCTTCTGGGAGTGGAGCCCAAAGAGCCTCAGAATCAGGGAAACTGGGAACTCTGCCTCTCCTGGGTGAGCAGAGAGGCAGAGGTTGCTTTTATTTCAAATGCTCAGGAGAAATAACAAAACTGGAGACATATTGATTACAGCAATAGTGTGTAGAGAATATTTGAACAGAAGGTGGGCATGATATTTTAGTAAAGGCCTGTCTGCACAAACCAGCTTTTGGTATAAGTTGTGATATTAAAGGCTCATGTCCTTGAAACTTTCCTGAAGCAGAGAGAATGAAGCAAAACAATATCCTTGTGTATAAGAGAAAAAATGTAAACCTGTGTGGATTAACCAAGAGTAACTTGCTTAGCCCAGGGACCCTGTAAAACCCTATAAAAGTGTGCTAAAGATAGAAATAAATGGTGTTCTCCATACTTCTGTGAAGACTAGGCTGAATAGTCTGAGCGGTTTCTCAATAATAGTGGGTCCTATACATCGACTTTTTACTTTTGTAGTTAACACTGGAGCCCAAATTTCTGTGTTGACCAATAAAGACTAGTGCAGGATTTGAGAGTAATATATGAAATAACTAAAGATATTTACCCAGTGGTAGCTAATCCTTGCACATTGTTAACATCTATAAAAGAGAAATAGAAATGTTTTACTGTACTTGATTTAAAAGATGCCTTTTTCTGCATACCCCTTGAGAAAGAAAGCAGGAAACTGTTTGCCTTTGAGTGGGAAAATCCAGAAAATGGAAGGAAAACTCAGCTCACTTGGACACGACTCCCACAAGGATACAAGAACAGTCCAACCCTATTTGGAAGCCAGCTGGGGAAGGAGCTGGAGATTTGGACCGAGAACAGGCAAGTAGTGAGAAAACAATACCTGCTGTTACAGTATGTTGAGGATATACTGATAGCTACAGAAGAGAGAACAACCTGCATAAAGGTAACAATTGAAATTTGAAATCAGCTGGGAATGGGAGGATATAAGGAGTCGAAAGAAAAGGCACAAATTGCCTGGCAGAGTGTGATTTCCCTGGGATGTGAAATCTCACCAGGGCAATGTAAGCTGGGTACTAATTGTATTCAAGCTATTTGTGCTATTCCAGAACCCCAGAACGTGCATGAGCTGCGAGTCTTCCTTGGGATGACAGGGTGGTGCTGCCTGTGGATCATGGACTATGGACTAATTGCAAAAGCCCTGGATGAGGGGGATGAGTGCTGCGGAAAGAAAGAAGACTGCTGTCTTCTCAAGGTACACACATTAAACATCAAGATGCAGTCCTGCAATTGATAAAAGCAATACAAAAACCTGATCAAGTCGCAATTATTCACTGCAAAGGACACCAATAAGGAAACTCCAAAATTTGTGAAGAAAATCGAAAAGCAGACTGGACAGCTCGACAGATTGCTCGAGAAGTGCAAAGAACAATGGCATTGATATCTTTAAAAGTTAATGTATCTCAATTTAATTTGCCTCCAAAACAAATATATTCAATAGGAGATGAGAAATTGGGGCATTTGCTAAATGTTTTGAGTTTTGAGACAATTTAGGGAATTTTGTGGGATTTTAATGGAATTTTGTGGGAAATTGAGATTTAGGGAATTTCGTGTGATTTTTCTGGAATTTTGTGGACCTTTGTGTAGATTTTGTGGGATGTTTCTGGAATTTGTTAAGGTTTTGAGGAGATTTAGGGAATTTTGTGGGATTTTTCATGAATTTTTTTTTATATTTGAGGACATTTTGTAGGATGTTGGTGGATTTTGGTAGGGTTTTGAAAAAAGTTAGGGATTTTTGTGAGATTTTCTGGGATTTTGAGGTAACTTGAAGAATTTTGAAGGAATTTTCTTAGATTTTCTGTGAATTGATGGAGATTTTGTGGGATGTTTCAGGAATTTGGTTGGGTTTTGAGAAGATTTAGGGAATTTTGTGGGATTTCTCTGGAAATTTATGGGGCTTATCATAAATTTTGTGGGATTTTTCTTAAATTTTGTGGACATTTGTTGAGATTTTGTGAGATGGTTCTGGAATTTCTTGGGATATTGAGGAAATTTAGTGATTTTTGAGGGATTTTTCTTGAATTTTGTGGACATTTGTGTAGATTTTGTGGGATGTTACAGGAATTTGGTAGGGTTTTGAGAAGATTTAGGGAATTGTGTGGGGCTTTTCCAGAACTTTGTGGGATTTGGAGGAGACTTGAAGAATTTTGAGGGAATTTTCTTAGATTTTGTGGAAATTTGTGGACATTTTGTGAGATGTGTGTGGAATTTTGTAATGTTTAGGGAAGGTTTAGGGAATTTTGTGGGATTGTTTTAGAATTTTGAGGAGCTTTTGAAGAATTTTGTGGGAATTTTCTTGAATTTTGTGGAAATTGGTGGAGACCTGAAGAATTTTGAGGGAATTTTCTTAGATTTTGTGGAAATGTGTGGAGATTTTTTGAGATGGTTCTGGAATTTTGTGGGATATTGAGGAAATTTAGTGATTTTTGAGGGATTTTTCTTGAATTTTGTGGACATTCGTGTAGATTTTGTGGGATGTTGCAGAATTTGGTAGAAATTTGAGAAGATTGAGGGAATTGTGAGGGGCTTTTCCAGAATTTTGTGGGATTTGGAGGAGACTTGAAGAATTTTGAGGGATTTTTCTTAGATAATATGGAAATTGGTGGAGAGTTTGTGGGACGTCTCTGGAATTTTGTAATGTTTTGAGAAGATTTAGGGAAGTTTGTGGCATTTTTCTGTAATTGTGTGGGGCTTTTCCATAATTTTCTATGATATTGAGGAGATTTTGTGGGATGTTTCTGGAATTTTGTGGAATTTTTGTGGGATTTGGTGGAGAGTTGAAGAATTTATGGGATTTTTCCTAGATTTTTTGGAAATTGGTGGATATTTTGTGAGATGTTGCAGGAATCTGGTTGGGTTTTGAGAATATGGATGGAATTTTGTGGGATTTTCGTGGAATTTTGAGGAATTTCCCTAGATTTTTGCGGGATATTGAGGAGATCTTGTGGGATGTTTGTGTGATTTTGAAGAGACTTGAAGAATTTTGTGAGAGTTTTCTTGAATTTTGTGGGAATTTGTTGAGATTTTGTGAGATGGTTCTGGAAATTTGTGGGATATTGAAGAAATTTGGGGATTTTTTTTGGCATTTCTGTGGACATTCATGTAGATTTTGTGGGATGTTGCAAAAATTTGGTTGGGTTTTGAGAAGATTTAGGGAATTTTGAGGCAATTCCTGGAATTTTGAGGATTTCTCTTGAATTTTGTGGGATTTGGAGGAGACTTGACAAATTTTGAGGGATTTTTCTCAGATTTTGAGGAAATTGGTGGAGATTTTGTGAGACGTCTCTGGAATTTTGTAATGTTTGGAGAAGATTTAGGGAATTTTGTGGCATTTTTCTGTAATTTTGTGTAATTTCTCTAGAATTTTCTGTGATATTGAGGAGATTTTGTGGGATGTTTCTGGAATTTTGTGGGATTTTTCTGGGATTTGGAGGAGACTTGAGGAATTTTGCAGGATTTTTCCTAGATTTTGTGGAAATTGGTGGAGATTTTGTGACATCTTGCAGGAATTTGGAAGGGTTTTGAGAAAATTTAGAGAATTTTGTGGGATTTTTCTGGAATTTTGTGGGAAGTTTGTGGGATTTTGAGGAGACTTGAAGAATTTTGGGGGATTTTCCTTATTTCTTTTTGGAAATTGTTGGAGATTTTGTGAGATGTTGCAGGAATTTGGTTGGGTTTTGAGAAAATTTAGGGAATTGTGTGGGGCTTTTCTAGAATATTTTGGGATTTGGTGGAGACCTGAAGCATTTTGATGGAATTTTCGTAGATTTTGTGGAAATGTGTGGAGATTTTTTGAGATGTCTGTGGAATTTTGTAATGTTTTGAGAAGATTCAGGGAATTGTGTGGGATTTTTTTCTGGAATTTTGAGGCTTTTTCAAGAATTTTGTGGGAGTTTTCTTGAAGTTTGTGGAAATTTGTTGAGATTTTGTGAGATAGTTCTGGAATTTTGTGGGATATTGAGGAAATTTAATGAATTTTGAGGGATTTTTCTTGAATTTTGTGGACATTTGTGGAGATTTTGTGAGATGTTGCAGGAATTTGGTAGAAATTTGAGAAGATTGAGGGAATTGTGTGGGGCTTTTCAGAATTTTGTATAATTTGGAGGAGACTTGAAGAATTTTGACGGAATTTCCTTAGTTTTTTTGGAAATTTGTGGAGGTTTTGTGAGATGTTGCAGGAATTTGGTAATGTTTCCAGAAGATTTAGGGAATTTTGTGGCATTTTTCTGCAATTTTGTGGAATTTCTCTAGAATTTTCTGTGATATTGAGGAGATTTTGTGGGATGTTTCTGGAATTTTGTAGGATTTTTGTGGGATTTCGAGGAGACTTGAAGAATTTTGCGGGATTTTTCCTAGATTTTGTGGAAATTGGTGGAGATTTTGTGAGATGTTGCAGGAATTTGGTTGGGTTTTGAAAAAATTTAGGGGATTTTGTGGGTTTTTTCTTTAATTTTGTAGGAATTTGTGGAGATTTTATCAAATGTTTCTGGAATTTGGTTGGGTTTTGAGAAGTTTCAGGGAATTTTTTTGGTATTTTTCTGCAATTTCCTGGGATTTTTCTTGAATTTTGTGGATGTTGAGAAAACGTGAAGAATTTTGTGGTGTTTCACTGGATTTTTTTCTGGAATATTTCTGGAGTTTTTTAAAATTAGAGTAGATTTTTGGGATATTTTTGGAATTTAGTGGAATTTTGTGTAATTGCATCAGATTTTTCTGTAATTTCTGGGGGTTTTGTGGAATTTTGTGAATTTGTTAAAGAATTTTGTGGGATATTTAAAAGCTTTAGGGATTTTTGTGGGATATTTCTATAATTTTGTGAGATAATTCTGGAATTTTCAGGATTTTGAGTCTGGTGAATTTGGTGGTATTTTTCTAGAATTTTGTGGGAATTTCAGGAGGTTTTGTGTGATTTTTGTGGAATTTTGTGGAGTTTTTCTGGAATTTTGTAGGATTTTGAGAACATTTGGGGCAATTTTTATGAAGATTTTGATAAAAAAGCTGGGGAAAAAAGTGTTAAAACTGCTGAAATTTCAATAAACAAAGGAGAAAAGCAAAATCATCCCAAGGGACCTAAACTGCGCGCTAAATCCGCATGGTTTGGCCTAACATCAGCCAAATGGGGTGTCATGGAGTAGCTTTACCTTTAAGACAGCTTAGAAAGAGCGGAAGTTGAAGCTGCTGGTGGCTGATGGGAGTTTTTCCTCCTGACCAATTATCGGTCATTTCCAAGAATTGACAGCAGATCTGACTATTAAAAAGTGAATTCAACTTGTAAACACCCCCTTAAGAAGTACAGACAGAATTCTCTTATTCTCTTTGGTTTCCGGCTTCTGAGGAGGTAACAAGGCTCTGTCTCGGCCTCCTCCCTCCCTCTCCAGGCCGACAAGGCCTCGGGGTGGAAGTGGGGAGGGGGAAGAGAAGCAGCGCTCGTCAGCCAAGCTTGGTTTTCAGTTTTAGCTGCTAGACTGAAACTTAACACCATGAACTCTTGCAGTTTTCCTAAAGCTTTTAATTCTTTTACTACCTGGATAAACGTACAGATTACTCCTTTTCTCAGAAAAACAGAGAGAGACAATCAACATAGAGAAGACAGCATAGAACCACCAAAAACAGTGAAGAAAAGAGTTAAGTTTAAATAAGAAAGAGAGAATAAGGAGATGCTTTACAGCTGAAATATCTTTCTGTTAAAGCTATGGAGATAGACAATAATAGTATAAAAAGACTCCTTTAATTCATGATGAGTGTTGGGAAGAATAGAGTATTCAAAGTGTAACTTTTGAGCAGAAGAGAGAGAGAGAGTACTTGTGATACTGTGAGTTGCTGGAGTTGAGTTGAGTGAAGATTTTGAAGCTTTGAGAGGCAAAGAGAAAACTGTTTTCCAGGAAGGCTCACAGAGACAGATGAAGAAGACTTCTGCCTTTGAATGACTTATCCTTAAAAATAAAATTCCTAAACTCTGTGACCCATACACACCTCGGAGAGATGTGAAATGGGAGGAGAAGATCTAATGACAGATTTCTGGGCAGCAGGCATTAGAAAAATAGAAAACTATGCCAAAAAATAGTTTTCTTGTGAGAAACTCCGTAAGTTAACAGAAAGAGACTTCTGTTTCTCTACAAAGACTGATGAAAAGACTGTAGCAAGAATTAAGACTGTTTTTAACCACCAAAGTCCTGAAGTTATTTGTCTCTGTGTTGTCATGCGTACAGAAGAATAGTTAAGATGTGGAAGATAAGGGGGTTTTCTGAAAGTTTATTCTGGTGTTCTTATTCTTGTAGTTTGTTAATAAACTGTCTTTATTCCTTGTTTTAAACTTGTTTTGCTCTTGTTCTAATCCATATCTCACAACAAGAAATAAGTAATTTTTTAGTTACTGGTTTAAAACCACGACACCTGGCAGCCTCAGTGACTGTGGATTTATTGACATCTCAGCCCTACAAGATTCCCACGGGAATTATGGGACCAGTGATAATAAATGGAAAAGCTGTGGGTGCAATAGTGTTGGGACGTTCATCTGCTAGTCTAATGGGACTGTTTATTTTACCTGGAGTAATTGATGTGGACTATTCTGGTGAAATATATATCATGACATATACACTGGCACCACCAGCCAGAATTGATAAGGGACAGCAAATTGCACAACTGGTGCCAGTACCACAATATACCCATCAATTGACACCACTGAAAAATCAATTACAGGGTACGGGTGGATTTGGTTCTACAGGAGGACTTACATTGCTTACCCTGGGCTTAAACACTCGACCCAAGCGAAAAGTTGTTCCCAATTATAACGGAGAATCCCACCAATTAGAAGGACTATTGGATACTGGGACAGACTCAAGTATTGTTGCTCCATAGTATTGGCCCCAGGAATGGCCTTTGTTGTCCAGTATGGTTACTGTTACAGGGGTGGGAGGCTTAACTTTGGCAAAAAGGTCTCCTCAAATCCAGATTCAATTAGATGGGAAGGTCATCAATTCTGTTTTGTCAATTGTTCCATTACCAGACAAGGTTCAATGTCTAATAGGGCGAGATATTTTGTCCCAACTTGGTGTTATTTTGACCAATGAGCACCCTTTAGAATAGAGGCCATTGTTTGGACTTTCCCACTCCCATTTAAATGGATAATTCAGGAACCAGTATGGGTTGAACAGTGGCCTTTAAAAAGGGAAAGTCTGCAACAAGCTCATCAATTAGTGCTGGAACAATATCAACAAGGACATTTAAAGTTGTCAACAAGTCCTTGGAATACCCCCTTTTTTGTTATAAAAAAGAAATCTGGAAATATCGATTGCTGCATGACTTATGTGCAGTAAATGAACAAATGGAGCCAATGGGGGCACTACAACCTGGTTTGCCCAATCCTGCAATGTTGCCAAGAGATTGGCCCTTGTTAATAATTGATTTAAAGGACTGTTTTTTCACTATCTCACTGCATGAACAGGATACTTGCAGATTTGCTTTTACCTTGCCTTCATTAAATCGAGCAGAACCAGACAAGAGATTTGAATGGACAGTTTTACCACAGGGTATGCGTAATTCTCCTACCTTGTGCCAGCTTTATGTTGATAATGCTTTGCAGCCACTACGTGTTCGATGGCCTACAACCATTATTTATCAATATATGGATGATATTCTTTTTGCTCAGTCACAACCTTTTGCAGATAAACAAGTTAAGGACATCCAAACACAACTACTTCAGAATGGACTGGTTGTTGCACCTGAGAAAATACAGCAGTCATCCCCATGGAAATATCTCGGGGGGACTTTAACCGAGCAGTATGTTGCCCCTCAGAAACTGTCATTGAACACGTCACTTCATACTGTTCATGATGCTCAGCGATTGCTGGGGGATTTGCAATGGCTTAAACCTGTTGTGGGTATTCCTAATGAACTTTCACAACCCTTATGACCTTTGTTAAAAGGTACTGATCCTACAGCACTTATACAGGTCACCAGTGAACAACAAGAAGCTCTCAATAAAATAATGGACGGTATCCAGACAGGTGTTGTTCATAGGCCAGATCCAGACTTGGACATTAACTTTACTGTATGGTTTGGACCTCAACATCTCATCGGTGCTTTAACACAGCAACAAAAGAAAACAGGGGAGATATGGGTATTAGAGTGGTTGTTGCCACCACTACAGCAGAGACATACCTTAATTCAAAAAATTGAAATTTTAGCAGATTTAATAAAACAAAGGTAGAAGCGATTGTGACAAGTTATGGGTGCAGATCCAGCTGTCATTCAGGTACCAATAGAAAAGGACACTTTAGACTGGTATTTAATTCACAGCTCCACACTGCAAGAAGCATTGCTTGACAACAGCAGTGTGGTCAGTACTGAGGAGGTGCCTGGAATACCACTACGATGGATAGGCCAGCAGAATTGGATTGAAAAGCCCAAACAATCATTTGTGCCGTTACCAGGGGCATCAACGGTGTTCACTGATGCTGGAAAGAAATCTCGCACAGCTGCTGCTACATGGCAAAATTCACAAGGACAATGGAATCATCACATTATGCCAGCTCAAAAGGAGGACACATTACAAACTCTGGAATTAGTCGCTGTTGTTTGGGTTTTGGTGCAGTTTAAGGGTCCTGTTAATGTGGTAACTGATTCTTTATATGTTGCAGGAGTGAGTGAACGTATTGAAAAAGCAGACATAAAGGAAGTAAAAAATCCTCGTTTATATGAACTGTTTTTGCAGCTTCAAAGAGCAGTAAAGTTGAGGACTGCTGCCTTTGCTATTATCCATATTTGTAGTCACAAATGGGATGTGGGTTTAGGAGAAAGAAATGCTAGGGCAGACCGATTGGTTTATAAAGATCCAAAAACAGGACTGTGGGGAGGTCCCAGCAAAGTACTGTATTGGGGACGTGGTTATCTTTGTGTGTCTACCCCCACAGGGCCTGTCTGGGTGCCGAGCCGATGGACTAAACCTGCTGATCCCAGGGATTTACCTTCAGCTGATCCAGAAAATTCTGCAGATACTTCTCGCTCTCTACCATCAACATAGAGATGGGATCTGATGAACTCTCACATGCAAATCTTGTATACAGTACCAGAGTGTGAATGTTATCCTTTTGTATGTTACATTTGTAAAGTGTGTAAAGAAAAGTGGTGGACACATTCTAAGTGAGGTCGATCCCCAAGAGGGATTTGTACAGAGTGTTACAACTTTGAAAGAAATTTCACTGAGGTTGCATTACAGGAAGGTATACAAACAGGACAATTTGAAAAAGGATCTGATAGATGGTGGGAGATTTATGCTTTTGGGATAAACCCAGAAAATTATTGTTATCATCCTAATACCCCTTTGCTATATATTATTGAAATAACCACAATACGCTGTCATAAAACACTTACACAGGTCAGGTGTGATATTCCAGGGGTAAAAAATAAAAATTGGGAGCAATTCTTAAAACGGCAGTCTCGAGAGAAAGGGTCTTTCCCTGAAAGTTATCCCTGCTGCTGAGAAGATGGAACAGCCCGTGGTTCGAAGCAACCGAATCGACGGGTGAGGCAGAGGGGTAAAAGAAAAGGGAAGCAAGATCTCCCATGGGATCCAGCCAAGATGCTGGCTGAACTGCCTACAATCTTTTTAAAGTCCTTAAGAGACTATCTCTGATTCGGTTGTTGTAGTGGTTTACCATGATAAAGGGAAATGAAGGGCTCTTGATTGACATTGATGAAAGACAAAATATGTGGATAATGTGGGCCAATCAAACTGGACAAGATAATTTTTGCCTTTCAATGGCTACCCCTTCGGATCCTTTTCGAACTTGTTTAGTGGGTGCACCTTTAGAGGATTCACTCAATGCCACAATGTTTAAAAAATGGACAAAGAATTGGAAAATGCCCAAGGAAGCAAACAAAACATTATGTGAAATTCCATCAGGTAAATTCAGGATCAATATCTGTGACACAGGTTTAATTCAGGCAAATCCCATTGGTGCTCAAATTTGGTACATTGCTACAGGTTTAAATCTTACCGGGTCAGAGCCACGAGAGTTAAGACTGTTAGGCTCAGCCCCTAGCAATTATTGTTTAACTTTTGTCAATTGGGCTAGGAACAATCATGCAAAAAGGTCTCATGGGCCAAATGGTACAAATGTTTCTCCAAAAATTTACTATATTTGCAAAATAATGATGCATACTGTGGCAATTGGTCTCACAAGGTAAATTCTAGCAGTTCACCTCTACAATTACCACCTGGTATTTTTCTAATCTGTGGAGATCGTGCATGGCAAGGACTGCCAGCAAACATTTATGGAGGGCCTTGTTATTTTGGGAAATTGACATTGTTTGCACCCACTATACAGCAACTATGAGGAGCCAATAGAACCAGGTTACGAACAAAGAGAAGTGTGTTCCAATTGGGGCCAGAATGCAAGGATCAGGTTGAACTTTGGGAACGTCCTACAGTGATTGTGTCATCTGTTTTTACACCTGGAGTATCTAGTGCTCAAGCCTTAACACAGTTACGACGACTGGCATGTTGGACAGGAAAACAGTTTAATATTACATCAAAGGTTTTCTCTGATTTGCTTTTGGAAATGAAGAGTGTTAGGCATGCTGTATTGCAGAATAGAGCTGCTATTGATTTTTTGCTATTAGCACAGGGCCATGGCTGTGAAGACTTTGAGGGGATGTGTTGCATGAATCTTTCTGACCATTCAGTGTCTATTCATGCTCATCTCCGACAACTACAGAACAATATGAAAATATTAACCATGGAAACAAATCCATTAGAGGAATGGTTTCAATCCCTAGGTCTCACAGGATGGTTAAAATATTTGGCACAAATGGCAATTGTTGTTATATTGATCATTGTGATTGTGTTACTGTTTATTCCTTGCATACTGCAATGCTTGCAAAACATGATGAAAAGGGCTACTTCTACAGTTTTGTTAGTACAAAAAGAAAACAGAGGAATTACAGAGGAATGGCTAGAGAGCAAAGGTCATGTTCCCATGCAGCAGTTAGCTGGGAAAGAATGAGACAATAGAGTACAGTTGGTGTGAGATGTTGCAAGGTCAGGAAGGCCTTAGTGATAACTGTTAACTGAGAACAGGACGCTGTGATCAGAAGAATGTGAATTCAGCATAGATGAGC